>NW_025340810.1:0-1812 GCF_016433145.1 Gracilinanus agilis | reverse complement strand
GGGGCTGCCTGAGGCTATTCAACCAGAGAGCAAGTTGTGAGTGGAAATAAAGTTGATGGGAAATGGAGAATGAACCAGAAAATTTTTCTACAGTCTTCCAAACATAAGGGAGAAGCAATGGAGAGTACTGGGGAGGTGTTCAGTATCAAAGCTGAATAACTCTCTATGATGATCAGATTTCAGATACTAAAGCCTTAAGCACTAAATGAAAACTGTGAACACTTTAAACACATGTTTCAGTATTCAATTTTCCCCAATTATATACAAAACACAGTTTTAACCATTAGTTTTCTAAAATTTTGAGTTCCAAATTCTCTCCCTCTCCCCCTTCCCTGACATGATAAACAATCTGACATAGGTTATCCATTTTAAAGCACTTAAAAGAAGTTGAACTGACTATCTACACAGGAAAAACCAAGTGGATGAAAAAGGCCAATTGCCCAAACTATGATATTCAATTGGTTGAACAGCCCACAGAATTGGTCCATTAGTATACTGTCCCCTGGACAGATAGTACCTACAAAAGGACAATGAACTGAGCCCAGATTTGAATGAGAAGGCTTTTGAATGATTTCAAGTTGCTTACTGAAACAGAAGATCATTAAAAAGAATAACAACAAAGCAACCCACCAATAGTCTTCCAGTGATAAGTAAGAAGCAGGACAAAAAAGGTAAGGACTAGTCATACTGGGAGATAAAAGGATAACCAATAGACAGCCTCGGTGCTCCATTGGGGCTCCACCCTAGCAATGTCCCTCGATCTATGGGAAAGTCCCAGCAAATTGAGTGGACCTGTGTCAAGGACTGATTGGAGAACTGGGACAAGAGATTCACAGGTGGAGAGGGCATGCCTGGGTTTCCATTTATTTGCCTTTTTTGGAAGGAGTGCCCACATCAGTGAGATTACAGCTTTTTTCAAGGGTCTCACAAGCCAAGGAGGGCAAGTAGAGCGAACCTCATCATACACCCATTTATCTGATTAATAGATAAAGGAACTGAAGTTAAATGAACTGCCCAGAGTTAGAGAGCTGGTGAGCATAGGAGCTGGGAGGTCTTCTGCTCATGGTTGCTCCTTAAAAATGAGTGTTAATGCCATATGGAAACTCTCCACCAATGGAAACAAACAACTTTTTAAGACCCTGAGCTTAGATGACCAGCCCGTGGACATAGAGTTAGTATGTGTTAGAGGAAGCCTTGAACTCGGATTGAGAATAGGCAACAGAAGTGTAGAGAGAGGGTTGACCCCAAAGCAGGAAGACCTGAGTTCTCGCCTGAACTCCAAGGCACTTAAGCTTTTGGTGACTCATTGAATTCTCAAAAATTATTAATAGGAAAGATCACTGGATTTTCACCAGAAGTTCTCTAGCTCTCTACCAATGGCGAGGAAGAGAGAGGAAAGAGACAGAGACAGAGACAGAGAGACACACAGAGAGAAACAGAGAAACAGAGAGAGACAGAGAAACACATAGAGAGAAACAGAGAGACAGACAGAGAGAAACAGAGAGACAGAGACAGAGAGACAGAGAGAGAAACAGAGAGGCAGAGAGACAGAGAGACACACAGAGAGAAACAGAGAGACAGAAAGAGAAACAGAGAGGAACAGAGAGACACAGAGACACACAGAGAGAAACAGAGAGACAGAGACAGAAAAAAACAGAGAGAGACACACAGAGAAACAGAGAGACAGAGACACACAGAGAGAAACAGAGAGACAGAGACAGAAAAAAACAGAGAGAGAGACACACACAGAGAAACAGAGAGACACACAGAGAGAAACAGAGACAGAGACAAAGAGACACCGAGAGAAACAGA
>NW_025340809.1:0-2447 GCF_016433145.1 Gracilinanus agilis | reverse complement strand
TTGTTATAAAGATTTTTTCCCAATTTGTTGTTTCCCTTCTGATTTTGACTACATTGTTTTTGTTTGTACAAAAGCTTTTTAGCTTAATATAATCAAAACCATTTAATTTACATTTTGTAATTTTCTCTAACTCTTGCATGGTTTTAAAGTCTTTACTTTCCCACAGATCTGACAAGTAAACTATTCTGTGTTCACTTAACTTGTTTATAGTTTCCCTCTATATTCAAGTCATTCACCCATTCTGAATTTATCTTGGTGTAGGGTGTGAGATGTTGATCTAGACCTAATCTCTCCCATATTGTTTTCCAAATTTCCCAGCAGTTTTTGTCAAATAGTGGATTCATGTCCCAAAAGTTGGGCTCTTTGGGTTTATCATACACTGTCTTGCTGATGTCATTTATCCCCAGTCTATTCCATTGATCCTCCTCTCTATCTCTTAGGCAGTACCATATTGTTTTGATGACTGCTGCTTTATAGTATAGTTTAATATCTGGTACTGCTAGGCCCTCTTCCTTCACATTTTTTTTCATTATTTCCCTTGATATTCTTGATCTTTTGTTATTCCAAATGAAATTTGTTTTAGTT
The DNA here is from genome assembly GCF_016433145.1 of Gracilinanus agilis. Taxonomy (NCBI): domain Eukaryota; kingdom Metazoa; phylum Chordata; class Mammalia; order Didelphimorphia; family Didelphidae; genus Gracilinanus; species Gracilinanus agilis. Next base: position 1,862 of record NW_025340809.1, on the reverse strand, counting down.
TTTTCTAATTCAGTAAGGAAGTTTTTTGGTAATTTGATAGGTATGACGCTAAATAGGTAAATTAATTTGGGTAGAATTGTCATTTTTATTATGTTAGCTTGTCCTACCCATGAGCAATCAATGGCTTTCCAATTGTTTAGATCCAGTTTTATTTGTTTGGAAAGTGTTTTGTAGTTGTTTTCATATAATTGCTGTGTTTGTTTTGGTAGGTAGATTCCTGAGTATTTTATATTGTCTAGGGTGATTTTAAATGGTGTTTCTCTTTCTACTTCTTGCTGCTCTAGTGTGTTGGAAATGTATAGAAATGCTGATGATTTATGTGCATTTATTTTGTATCCTGCCACTTTGCTAAAGTTGTTGATTATTTCTACAAGCTTCTTAGTTGATTCTCTAGGATTTTTTAAGTATACCATCATATCATCTGCAGAGTGATAGCTTAGTCTCCTCCTTGCCTATTTTGATACCTTCAATTTCTTTTTCTTCTCTATTTGCAACTGCTAGTGTTTCTAGTACAATGTTAAATAATAGAGGTGATAATGGGCATCCGTGTTTTACTCCTGAACTTATTGGGAAGGCTTCTAATTTATCCCCATTGCATATGATGTTTGTTGATGGTTTTCGGTATATACTGTTTATTATTTTTAGGAAAGGTCCTTCTATTCCTATACCTTTCAGTGTTTTCAATAGGAATGGATGCTGTATTTTGTCCAAGGCTTTTTCAGCATCTATTGAGATAATCATGTGATTTTTGTTTGTTAGACTGTTGATATGGTCAATTATGTGGATGGTTTTCCTAATGTTGAACCAACCTTGCATTCCTGGTATAAATCCTACCTGATCATGCTGGATGATCTTCTTAATTACTTGCTGGAGTCTCTTTGCTAGTATTCTATTTAAGATTTTTGCATCTATGTTCATTAGGGAGATTGGTCTGTAGTTTTCTTTCTCTGTTTTTTATCTCCCTGGCTTTGGAATCAGTACCATATTTGTTTCATAAAAGGAATTTGGTAGGACTCCTTTGCTTATCATATCAGATAATTTGTATAGTATTGGGATTGGTTGCTCTTTGAATGTCTGATAGAATTCACTTGTGAATCCATCAGGCCCTGGTGATTTTTTCTTAGGGAGTTCTTTGATGGCTTGTTCAATTTCCCTTTCTGATATGGGATTATTTAGGTATTCTATTTCTTCTGCTATTAATCTAGGCAGTTTATATTTTTGTAAATATTCGTCCCTATCTCATAAATTGTTATATTTATTGCCATATAATTGGGCGAAATAGTTTTTAATGATTGCCTTAATTTCCCCTTCATTAGAGGTGAGGTCTCCCTTTTCATCTTTGATACTATCAATTTGGTTTTCTTCTTTCCTTTTTTTTTTATTAGATTGACCAGTACTTTGTCTATTTTATCTGTTTTTTCAAAGTACCAGCTTCTAGTCTTATTTATTAATTCAATAGTTCATTTACTTTCGATTTTATTAATTTCTCCCTTGGTTTTTAGTATTTCTAATTTAGTTTTCATCTGGAGATTTTTAATTTGCTCGCTTTCTAATTTTTTGAGTTGCATGCCCAATTCATTGATCTCTGCCCTCCTTAATTTGTTAATATATGCACTTAAGGATATAAATCCACCCGCCTCATATATGTTTCTTTTAGACAACATATGGTGGGATTTTGGTTTCTAATCCACTCTGCTATTTGCTTCCGTTTTATGAGCGAGTTCATCCCATTCACATTCAGAGTTATAATCATCAGTTCTGCATTTGCTGACATTTTCAAATCCTCCCCCATTCCTACCCCCTTTTTCCTTATACTTTTTTCCTTTTAAACCAGTGGTTTGCTATTGAGCCGATATCCCTTA
>NW_025340808.1:0-1576 GCF_016433145.1 Gracilinanus agilis | reverse complement strand
TCCCTCGGCGGTCCAGCCCCGATTCCGGCCCCGCAGCAGCTGCGGTGGCAGCGGCGGCAGCAGTAGCAGCGGCGGCCTCAGCCTCGCCCCGGCCGGCCGTGCGTGCGCGTGTGCTAGTCTCCCCTGCGCTCCGCTCCGGGCCAGCTGCAGGTGAGCGCGGGCTCGCGACCGTGCGGGAGGGCGGTGGGTGTGTCCGGGCCCGACCAGGCCGCGGGAGCGCGGCCCGAAGGTCACCCCGCTCGCGCGCTCCCGCCTGTGCACACAGTAGGCGCCTGCTGTGTGCGAGACAAGCGGGATGAGGGAGAGCCGCACCGCCATCCAATAGGCGCCTGCTGTGTGCCGATCCCCTGAGGAGGAAAGGGGCGCCCCTGTGGGGGGGAGCGGGTTGGGGGGACTCGCAGCTTCCATCCAGTAGGTGTCTGTTGTGTGCCAGGCCCTGAGGGAAATCGTAGAGAAAAGGGGCATCCCTGGGGAGGGGGAGCTGCAGTGGCCATCCATTAGGCGCCTGCTTTGTGCCGATCCCAAAGGGGCACCCTCCCAGGGAGGGGAAGAGCTGCAGCACCTCTCCAGTAGGTGCCTGTCATGTGCCATCCTCTGGAGGGACCGAGGAGGAAAGGGGCGCCGCTTGGGGGAGGAGCTGCAGCCTCCATCCAGTGGGTGCCTGCTGTGTGCCGACCCTCGAAAAGGAAAGGGGCGCTCCCCTCTCTTGCGCCCTAGGGAGGAGGGTAAAGAACAAGGCGCCACCTCCGCTGTCTTTCTTGTGCCTACTGTGTGCGTGCGGCCCCCCTGCACTCTCGTGCGTGGTCCATCCATCAGAGAGCCTCTGTTAAACGCCGAGGGCTCTGTGACCCTGAGCCAGCTCTGGGTCCGGCGCCGGGACCCCCTCCGAAAAGAGCCTGGGTCCGTGGCGTTGCCCAAGCCCTGAGAATCACCCGATTAAGAGACATCCCACAGCCCCAGCGCCCAGTGGGGGAAATGGGGAGGGGGCGGTTTGGGGCCGAAATCCGGGTGAGTGAAGAGGGGGAGACCGGCTTTATGCCAGGATTTTCTGGTTTGGGTGTGGGGCCGCCGCCGCCGCTGCTGCTCTGCCCTGATTTGGAGGAAATGGCGAGGGCCAGGGGAGACGGCCGCCACCTGAACCTTGGCTGGCGGGGAACTCCCCGCCCTGATAGGATCTCGGATGGGGTAGATAAGGGCTCCGGCCAAGGTGGGGCAGGCGGGCTCCTCCCGGCTCTGCTCCTGGTGCTTTCACCCTTTGGCCTCAGTTTCCTTGTCTACAAAAGGCCAGGCTGAGGCTGGAGAATCATCTTCTGTCCCAGGCGAATCCCTTTGGACAGAAAACCCGCATTTCCCAACAGAGCTCCTGCTCTGTCTGCTCCAGGGCCACACCCTGCTTAGACGGAAAAGCCCGGAATTGGCCGAGTTGGGCGTCTGTGTGCGTCCTAGGAAGGTTAGCTAATTGGGGGGAATTGATGAGACGTTATTTTTTTGGAACTGGGCTGCCACCGATGATTTCAGTGTTGAAAGGTGGGGGGGGGGGTGCAGAATCTGGTCTAGTGAATACAGAGGGCTAGAT
>NW_025340807.1:0-2921 GCF_016433145.1 Gracilinanus agilis | reverse complement strand
TACCAGCTTTCTCTGCTGATCCCACTTCAGGTCCTCAGAAATGACTCCTCAGTTTTTCCAGGGTCCATCCAGGGCGGTGCCAGAATCTATTTCTGCCATCCTGTGTCTCTAGGGAGGCACCTGATCTCACCCTACACAGGAGGGAGACTGAGGCCACCAGGTCAGTCACAACAAAACTCTACCTGTATGTGTGTGTGTGTGTGTGTGTGTGTGTGTGTGTGTGTGTGTGTGAATCCTTTCTCAGAATAATGGATTTTTGTCTACATTCATAATGGAAGGAAAGGCTCAATTTCATTTCAAGGTTAGTGAGAACAGGGATTCTTTTCTCCGTCCAGCTTCATGGACCCCTTGAAATCCATCCATGGATAGCAGGTTAGGAATCCCTGCTTTAACCAGTCTTGATACGGCATCACATTTGGACCCATTTTCATCCTCTGTACCTTCTTTCGTACATTCTCCAGTTTTATCATGTTTCCTGAGCTGTGGTTATCGTATCTGACTACCATTTGCAAGATAACGTCTAAGTGGACCAGACAATTTGGGACTATTTTTTCAACCAAAAACGTCTCTGATTGAAGTTTAATATATCAATATTGCTGATTTTTATATCTTTCAACTTGCCACACGAATTGTCACATGACTTGCAATTCATTTTGAGCCTCAGTCCTTTGAGACCCTCAGATTTATTTTAAAAATATTCCTTTGATGTCTTTTGTTCCTCCATAAATTTCTCCAATTATCTCCCTCTGTCCACTCCTCCTACAGAGTCATCAACTAGAACAAAGATGTTTTTGTTTTTAAATAAAACGGCAAATTGGACAAGAGAAAAAACTACATCTATGTCTATCTATCTCTCTGTCTGTCCGTCTATCTATCTTATCTGTCCATCTATCTAAATATTATATAGATATATAGTACAACGATAAATGAAATGGCTCACACCCATGGATCTTCCACCTCTCAAAGGAGTAAGGAAAATGCCTTCTCATGCAGCATTCACATAAAAAGAGTCAACAGATTTTTTTTTTCATCTTAAATCTAGAGAGGCAGCTTGGTATTGTGAATAAAGAAGTGATCTCAGAGTCAGGAAAAACTGGGATTGGGGTCAATTCTCTACTCTCACACATACTTACTGTGTGACCTTGGACAAGTCATATTTGGTGCCCTAAATAACTTGATAAGAAAAAAAGTGCTAGTATAGGGAGCCAGGTAACATAGAGGCTAGAATGTGGAAGACCTGAGTTGAAGTCTTGTCTCAGATTATTTATCAGGAGAATGACTGTGAATACCCTCTAAGCATCAATTTCATTATCTATAAAATAGGGATAATAAAAAATCTATCTCTCAGGGCTGTTGCATTTTTCATTTTTTTTTTTTATTTTACCAATTACATGTAAAAACAAATTTACATGTAAAGTTTCAGAAGTTATATGATCCAAATCGTCTCTCTCCCTCCTTCTCTCCAACACCCAGAACTGGCAAGCAATTCAATCCAGGTTATACATGTATTATCACAAAAACATATTTCCATATTGTTTATTTTTGTAAGTAAATAATCTTATAAACCCAAACATGTATGTTGTAGTGCTGTTGTATGTAGTATGTAGTACTGTTGCAAAGATCAAGTGAGATAGTTATTGTAAGAATTCAGTATTTGGTAAAAATTGTTGGGAAAACAAGAAAACAGACCAGCAGAAACTAGACGGAGACCAGTAACTTATAGCATTTACCAAGATAAGATTAAAATAGATATGTGAGCAGGGCAGAAACGGAGATATCATGAGCAAATTCGAAGTCTAGAGAACACATTACCTGTCAGATTTATGAATAGAAGATTTTATGAATAAACAAGATATAGGAAGCATTGCGGTATGTTAAATAGATGATTTTGAATACATTAAATGGAAAAGGTTCTGTATAAATAAAACAAATGTAGCCAAGATTAGAAGGAAAGCAGTAAGTTTGAAAATTGTTTTGATAGTTACTCAGAACTCTTGTATCTAAAACAGAGAGAGAACTTTGTCTCATATACAAGAATATGAGCCATTGTCCAGCTGATAAATGGTTAAAAGATGCACAGACAGTTTTAGATGAAGAAATCAAAGCCAAATACGACTATATAAATTTCTTTAAATTGTTATTGATTAGAGACATGTAAACAAAGCAGCTCTGAGACATCATCTCACACCTATCACACCTATCAGACTGACTAAAATGATAAAAAGGCAAAATGACAGATGTCGGAGGGGATGTGGGAAACAGAGACACTAAAGTGCTGTTGGTGGAACTGTGAAACTGTGAAACGAACCAGCTGTTTTGGAGAGCAACCTGTAACTATGCCCAAAGAATTATGATGCCGTGGATACCTTCAGACTCTTATGGGGGAAAAACTGGGGGCTAAATTAAATATTATCTGGGTTGGGAGGAAGAGTAAGTAAGAGACAGGACAAGACAACAGACTGGGATTAACAAATTGGGGAAATACGATTTAGAATGGGTCAACTGGCAACACAGCTCCACCTAGCCAGGGAGTCTGTGAAACTAACAAGTGAGTAGACTGACAATAGGTGTTATAAACAGGGTTTAAGTCAAAGAACTGTAGTTTAAAGGGTGGGAAAAGGGGTCCTAATCTACCAGTCTATGGGCAAGCCTCAGGGTCAGGGAATGGACTTATCTACACTAAGCTAGAAACTATAGCAGGGCAGGGCATAATGGAGATCAGGAATGAAAGTGGGATCCTCACTGCTGAGTCCTGACCAAATCCAGCGACAGTACAGCTTTCCCAGGTCTTCAGCCAGCCATCCTTCAGTTGGGTAAGTCAGGGAGCGAGACCAACCTGAGCTGACCAGCAACCCAGGTTAGGTTTTAGAGTCTCAACCAAACCTCCCACAGGCAGATGATTTCCTCCTTCTGGATACCAG
>NW_025340806.1:0-6042 GCF_016433145.1 Gracilinanus agilis | reverse complement strand
ACACACACACATCTCATATCTCATCTTTGAGGCCAAGCTTGGTCATTATAATTTCATAGCAATCGGTTTTGATCATTTTGTTCTTATTGTTATTTACTTTGCTTCCCCTCCCCACACCTGGTTCTCCTTACTTCACTCTGGATCAGTTCAGAGAGTCTTTCATGTTTCTCTGTTCTCATCATTATTGTCATTTCTTATATCGCTTATATTGTAGCCATAGAACAGAGTTTATTAGTAGAAAGAAGAGCAAGATAGCCAAGTGAAAATTCATCTTTGCATATCCTGGCCAGCACTTTGTGGTTCAGGGTAGCTGCTTTCCTGGATGGCTTTCCCCATTGAGATTATGTGTTCTGTACTTTGAGCATCTTTGGGGAAGGTTTTTGGTTTTGGTTTTTCCTTTTTACATTGGCCTGTGTGATAGAGTTGGAAAAGAGAACAACCATATGTTTGGTGAGTCAATGAGGACACATGGGTCCCCACACCCACCAATGATCTACTTAGCACTGGATCAGTTTAAGGGTACAAGTCATGTCTCTGACACTAGTCATCCAAAGACATGGAGATGGATAGAGACTAGCCCCTCACTTGTGGGCGTTTGTTCAGAAGCAAGAAACTTGCCATCCAAGTGGAATCAGCTGAGAGTTGACAAAGAGAGGGTAGAGTAATTGAGAAATAGTAACTCTGCAGGCAAGAGTAAGAAGCCTCTTTTCCTGGTTAGGTGCTTAGGAGCCCAGCAGGTTGTGCATTTATTTTAAGGTCAAGGTTCTTGATTAAAAGAGCAGGGAAAGAAGGACCCAATGGTTGGTGTGGTTCTCTTATACATCAAGCATTGCTCTTTCACATAGCAATAAAATGAGGAACAACCATTGGTCAGATTTGGCCTCCAACATTTGTTTTTCTGAATTGTCATTTTCTCAGCCCCTTGGGAAATGAGTCTAGGGGCTGTCAGTAGATCCAGAGATCAAAGGGAGAATGAGATCAATGTGTTTCTGTAAACAGATCTGTGATGCTGTGCTGGTGGCTGCCTGAGGTCTTAGGTACAAGACATACCCAAAAGCTGGGCAAAGATGATTCCATCACAAGGAAGTCCTTCCTCTCAGGCATGCCTTTGTAAGAAACCACTGGACCCCAACACACAAAGAAATAACGAAAACAGGGTGTTCTGCAACAACAGCATGTTTAGGAGGTTCTCAGGCCCCCGAAATAGGGACCAGAACATTTTAGTAAATGGTAGCTTAGGCAAGTGCTGAGCCATCAAAACAGAGAGAGGCTACTTGTATGGATGTCCATAAAAAGGCTCCCTTTAATAAAAGCAGAACGAAAGTTGCTGATTATTTCTACTAGCTATTTAGATTCTCTAGGATTTTTTATGTAGACCATCATATCATCTGCAAAGAGTGATAGCTTAGTCTCCTCATTGCCTATTTTAATACCTTCAATTTCTTTTTCTTCTCTAATTGCTACTGCTAGTGTTTCTAGTACAATGTTAAATAATAGAGGTGATAATGGGCATCCTTGTTTCACATGTGATCTTATTGGAAAGGCTTCTAATTTATCTCCATTTTATATGATGCTTGTTGATGGTTTAAGATACATACTGTTTATTATTTTTAGGAAAGGACCTTCTATTCCTATACTTTCTAGTGTTTTCAGTAGGAATGGGTGTTGTATTTTGTCAAAGGCTTTTTCAGCATCTATTGAAATAATCATATGGTTTTTGTTGGTTTGCTTGTTGATATGGTCAATTATGTGGATGGTTTTCCTAATGTAGATCCATCCTTGCATTCCTGGTATAAATCCCACCTGATCATGGTGGATGATCCTCTTGATCACTTGCTGGAGTCTCTTTGCTAGTATTCTATTTAAAATTTTTGCATCTATGTTCATTAAGGAGATTGGTCTGTAATTTTCTTTCTCTGTTTTTGATCTACTTGGCTTAGGAATAAGTACCATATTTGTGTCATAAAAGGAATTTCGTAAGACTCCTTCTTTGCATATATTATCAAATAATTTGTATAGTATTAGAATTAATTGTTCTTTGAATGTTTGATAGAATTCACTTGTGAATCCATCAGGCCCTGGGGATTTTTTCTTAGGCAGTTCTTTGATGGCTTCTTCATTTTCTTTTTCTGATATTGGATTATTTAAGTATTCTATTTCTGCTGCTGTTAATCTAGGCAATTTATATTTTTGTAAATATTCATCCATATCACCTAGATCTCTAAATTTATTGCCATATAATTGGGCAAAATAGTTTTTAATGATTGCCTTAATTTCCTCTTCATTAGAAGTGAGGTCTTCCTTTTCATCTTTGATACTATTAATTTGGTTTACTTCTTTCCTTTTTTTAAAATTAGATTTACCAGTACTTTGTCTATTTTATCTGTTTTTTCAAAAATCCAGGTTCTAGTCTTATTTATCAATTCAATAGTTCTTTTACTTTTGATTTTATTAATTTCTCCTTTGATTTTTAGTATTTCTAATTTAGTTTTCATCCTAGGATTTTTAATTTGTTCATTTTCTAGTTTTTTTACAATCCTTTCCTTTTATTCCTTGTGTTTGAAAACAATGTTTTTTTGTTTTTATTTTTTTAAAACATTTATTAATATTTATTTTTAAGAAAAGTTAACATGGTTACGTAATTCATAGCCTTACTTTCCCCTTCACCCCCAACCTCCACCTATGGCTGATGTGTATATCCACTGGTTTTAACATGTGTCATTGATCAAGACCTATTTCAAAATTGTTGATAGTTGCATTGTGTAAATAGAATTAGCTCTAGCCCATTCATAGTCAAACTCTACTTACACTAGGCATAAAGATGATGTCATCCCAACCTCCCTTGGTGGGGAGGGGAGATGAGTTACCCACACTTGACAAGAAGTAACAAATCTAGAACTAGGGACTGCCCTTTGGGCAGTCCAAATCAGTGCAGAGGCTGCCATTTGTCCACTTTAATTACAGGTGGACCCAAAGGAAGTGACGAAAGACACTTTCTCTTCAAGTATGTTGGCTGCTTCCTGGGAAGGGAGTTCCCGCTTTGAACTTGGTGCTGCAGGTAGTCGGGTGAGACCACAGACCGCTTCCACTCTGAATTGTCACATGGGTAAGTTAGGCTGACTTCCTTAGGCCTACCTTGGCGTTTCCAAACTCTACCTTTAAGTAGGCTCTAGCCTATCTGATTGCTAGGCCTTGTGACTTGTAGCCTCATTTATTTAGCCTTCTAACCTTCTCTCTCCATTCAGGCCTCTGAAGGCCTGGAATAGCCTCTCCCCCACTCTATTTCCCTACCTTTTATCCTCCTAACTGTAAATAAACTACTTTAAACCTGGTCCTGACTTGGGTCTAATTTAATTACGGAATCAACCTGAATTGTTGATTCCTGGCGTCCACAATTTAAATATATATCTATAAAATACCTAAAAATCTCCCTCTTACAGCATTGGTGTGGTAGTTTCAAGTCTACATCCCCAATCAAGTCTGCCTCAACCCATGTGTTCAAGCAGTTGTTTTTCTTCTGTTTCCACTCCTGTAGTTCTTCCTCTGAATATGTCCTGTGTCATTGCATTGCTGCTAGTACAGAAGTCCATTACATTCTATTTTACCACAGTGTATTGGCCTCTGTGTACAATGTTCTTCTGGCTCTGCTCCTTTCGCTCTGCATCAGTTCCTGGAGGTCTTTCCAGTTCACCTGGAACTTCTCCAGTTTGTTATTCCTTTTAGCATAATAGTATTCCATCACATGCATATACCATAATTTGTTCAGCCATTCCCCAATTGAAGGGCATACCCTTCTTTTCCAGTTTTTTGCCACCACAAAAAGCGCAGCTATAAATATTTTCGTACAAGTCTGTTTATCTATGATCTCTTTGGGGTACAAACCCAACAATGGTATGGCTGGATCAAAGGGCAGGCAGTCTTTTATACCCCTTTGAGCATAGTACCATATTGCCAGCCAGAATGGTTGGATCAGTTCACAACTCCACCATCAATGCATTAATGTCCCAATTTTGCCACACCCCTCCAGTATTCATTACTCTCTCCTTCTTTTATACCAAATTCTTTTGATGTTTGCTAGTTTATAATACAGTTTGAGATCCATGACAGCTAAATTACCTTCCGTTATATTTCATTAATTCCTTTGATATCTTTGGTTTTTTGTTCTTCCAGATTAATTTTATTTTTTTCTAGCTCTATGAAATAATTTTGGGTAGTTGGATTCATATGGCACTGAACAGGCGAACTAATTTACGTAGAATTGTAATTTTTATTATATTGTCTTGATCTACCCATGAGCACTTCATGTTTTTTTCAAATGTTTAGAAGGACTCTATTCATGTGGAAAGTATTTTTGAGTTGTGATCATATTGTTCCTAAGTTCATCTTAGCAGGTAAGTTCCCATGTATTTTATATTTTCTTCAGTTATTTTAGATGGCATCTCTCTTTCAAACTCTTACTCTTAAACTTCATTGGTGGTACAGAGAAATGCGGAGGACATACAACTTTCCTAAATTTCTTTATTGCTCAATTAGTTTTCTGTTTCTTCTTTAGGATTTTTTTATGTATGATATCATAGCATCTGAAAAGATTGATAATTTTATTTCCTTATTGCCTAGTCTAATTCCCTTAGTTCCTTCTTCTCTTATTGCTAAGAGTACGATAATGAGTAGTATTGGTGATAAAGGGCATCCTTTTTCCCCTCTAGATCTCTAAGGAAAGCTTTTAGTTTATTTCCATTAAAAATACTGCTTGTTGATGGTTTTTGATAGACATTATTTACCATTTTGAGGACCAGTCCAATTATTCCATTGTTCTCGATTTATTTTCATAAGAATAGGTAATGGATTTTGTCAAAAGATTTTCTGCCTATATTGAGATAATCATATGGTTTCTGTTGGCTTTGTTATTGATATCGCCAATTAAGCTGATGGTTTTCCAAATATTGAAGTATCCTTGTATTCCTATTTTAAAAGCCCCTTGGTCATAGTATATGATCCTTGTGATATATTGCTGTAATATCCTTGCTAGTGTTTTATTTAAATTTTTTGCATCAATATTAATTAAAGAGATTGGTCTGTAGTTTTTTCTCTGTTTTTGTTCTACCTGGTTGAGATATCAGCATCATATTTATGACTGTAAAAAGGAAAAATTAGGGTTTGGTTGGACTAAATATTTAAAGGAGTGGTCACCAAGAATTGAATAAACATAAATTCTAATATGATTTTAGTAATATATTTATAAAATATAAGAGAGAATGGAAATAGAGGGATGAGAAGAGGGTAGAGTAAAAGGTCAAGCTTAACTCACTAAGTAATTTGCTGCAGCCCCTGGCTCAACCCAGGTAGGGCTGATTAGTCCTCAGCCAGGAAAGGCTCAGCTGAGGGCCAATGGCCAAATGAAGCAAAAGCTTTAGTCACGAAGCCTTTCTTGAAAGGAGAGTTCCTTCAGAGAAATTCAGGAAGAGTCAGTCTTTACACTCACCACATATAGTTCTAAGGGAGATATTTAAGAACAGTCTCAGCAAGGTCTCAGGTCCAGTAAGCAGCCTTTCCCACTCCAGCTGCAGAAATGAACAAGAACTAAGAACTGACTCACAGGAAGGTGTCACTCCCTTTTAAAGGCTCTTCTTTTGCATAGCTTCCTGTGCCTTCCTCTAATTTACATGTCCAATCACAAAAAACGGTTTGCTTAGGACTGCCCAGGGGGCAGTCAGTCAATTCTGAATCGTCACCCATTCTTGCACATGTGGGTTACAGACCTCCCCACTTGAGAATTAAGTGGTGGTGTTATTGGTGATTAAATTTCAAAATTGGCAGGGTAGGTTTAATCTCATTATCACATGACATAAGGAAGATATTGGTAGAGATCCTTTCTCAGCTGTTGTTCTAAATACTTTACATAGTACTGCAATTAATTGCTCTTTAAATATTTGATAGAATTCACTTGTAAAAACAACTAGCCCTAGGATGTTTTTCTTAGGGAACTAATAGATGACTCATTCAATTACATTTTCTTTTATTTATTGGGCTTTTTAGTTGCAT
>NW_025340805.1:0-5943 GCF_016433145.1 Gracilinanus agilis | reverse complement strand
GAGAGAGAGAGAGAGAGAGAGAGAGAGAGAGAGAGAGAGGAGAGAGAGAGAGAATAGAGAAGCATAAGGAAGAGTGGACGGTGGAGACAGGAACTGTATCACACAACTATCACTAACAGGCAGCATCTCTCCTCTTGTTCATGAGAGGAGCAACAAAGATCTCTACAATGCTTCAGCAGCAATACCTTCCAGGCAAATCAGACTCAAAGAGCTAGATGCTTTACTTCTCCGGGCAACTGAAGCATTGAGACTGAGAGCAAAGTGACCATAAACAGCAGTTTGTGGGTACTCATCTAATACCTTGATGTAAGTAAAGAGGAGTGGAGAACAGAGACTTGAGGGACAGCTCTGGGAAGACCAATAGACAGCCAGACTACTCTCTACCTTGTCAAGAGAAGAGTGGAGGGGAACTGGTCCAAGAGAGCTTCTTCCAGACATATAACTCTCTTGAACAAACAGTACTTGAGTGAAAATGATGAGATAGAGTATTCAATTAGGAGTGCTCCCATGAAGCTGGAAAGAGGTGGTAGTCATTCTTGGAGGGATGATTGCCCAGAATCTTTCCCTCTTGATTTAATCTACTTTTGTTTCCCTTGCTTTTCATTTTTTAAGTAAATGTTCTTTTCCTTTATTATTATGTTACATGATTTACTCTGACTTGTTTGGGACAGATATTCTTTGGGAAATTAGGGAGACAAAACTGGACCCTAAGAAACAATTAAAGAATGGCTAAATAAGTAAGTTCTGATATGAGGATGTGATGAAATACTTTTCTGCTGTAAAAAATAAGCAAATTAAATATATAGATGACATATGGACTTATATAATGCACAGTGAAGTAGACTAAACCAGAAGAACACTATAATATCAATATTATAAAAATGAATTATTTTAAGGATTTTTATAAAGAATGAAAAAAGCAAAACAATTAGAACAATCTATACAATACCTACACTGTAAAATGAACTTCAAATGTTTTAAGAACTATAATCAACACAATATATTCAAAATTCCAGAGGAACAAAACATGTTCTTCATGACTGAAACGTATTGTCATTTGTCCTTAGTTTCTGAAGAGGATCAAAGATATTAAAAGAATTGTATTTAAGTGAGGTAGAATTGTACAAAGTTATAAACCTCACTCTCTCTTCAAAGTCATACATGTCCTGGGGTAAGGCAAGAGTGACTGTTGATGTCCTGGCTGGGATGTAGTGGATGACTTTGGCATCTTTAATATCTGATCAAGTTCTAAGTGTTCCATAGCACCCATTTCAACTGTCTTCATGGCCATTGGAATTCTTGATTCAGTTTAGATGGGGCCAATAGGATTACATATGAAAATTCTTCTCATCTGCCCATTTCTAGAGAAGTTTTCACATGGTTAGGGTATACATCCTCCCAACTCAACAATGGCTTTGAGGCTTGTAAGTTATCCTCAGTTTGGTTAACTCCTTCTGCTAAGATAGTTTTATCCAATTGTGGTCACTGTGCAAACCACAGCTTCTTGAAACCACAGGTGAAATTTGTATAAAAGATGGACACCAAATGTAGATGGGTAGCTCTGAAAAGCAAATCAGCAAGCCCTTGCTCTAGAGGAGCTAGTCCTCCTTCTTGTGCATCTAGGTGACACCATAATGCACAGAACACTAGACTTTACACCAGAGGTGCTAGTCATCCCTATATATCCCATATGCTCCACATAGATATAACAGATTTAGAAAATAATGATTTATACATGGGAATATGCACATGTGTATACATGCACATATGTATTTGTGGATGAATGAATGCCTAGGTATGTAACATGTATGTTCATATATCCTCTGTGTGCATACGTGTGTATACAGATCTATTTATGATATTTTTTGCTTAGCTGCATATTTGTTATAAAACATTTGTTTTTCTTTTTACTTTTTTTAATGGAGTAAGAATGAGAGGGGAAAAAGTAGACTTCTATTTTTTTTTTAAATAGATCAGGGGGTAGCTGGGTCACTCAGTGGATTGAGAGCCAGACCTAGAGATGGGAGGTCCTAGGTTCTAATCTGGCCTCAGACACTTCCCAGGTGTGTGACCCTGGGCAAGTCACTTAACCCCCATTGCCTAGCCCTTACCACTCTTCTGCCTTGTAGCCAATACACAGTATTGACTCCAAGAAGGAATGTAAGGGTTTAAAATTTGTTTTAATTTTTTTAAAATAAAAAATAGATTAGTGGAGTAGTACCCATTGGACTATGTCACATGTACTTTAGGATGAAGTCACTATATCATTAATTTTGCTAAATGTTTTACTTTGTTACAAGAGACTTCTCACAAAGCAGGAGTAATCTTTAATATAAGAAATGTAAAAATAAAGCATTTTAATAAAATATTTTTGTTTAAAAAAGGAAAAAAAGAAAAAAATGAGGTCATGAGCAATACTTTTATATAAGTGATGTTTCCAAACAAGAGTTAGGAACCTAGATATGACAGTAGGGCTCTCTATATAAATGACAGATAAATGTAGGTTTCTGGAAGAAACAGGAAAGGTCTTTCTGTAATCCTATTGGCCACATCTAAACTGAATCAAGCAATAGAAGAGAAAAAGGAATATCCAAAGTTACTAGAAATTTCATTCCAACTTACAAAATCCAAGAAAGAGTGTTAAGCTGGAAAAAAAATTTAGGAGGAGTTCATTATTATTACTATTATTGGAAATGTTTATAGAACCCAGGGAAAAATTACTTTTTTTTTCCTTTGAAAATCAATTTAGGAGGAGAAAATGCTCTCCTAGCTAGTTACTTTGTGCTCCAATTTCTTGCCCAAGTGAGTATTTGCAGCTGAGTTATAAAATCCTACAAATAGAAGTTTATAATGGAAGTGCTGACACAACTTTAACTAGAGCACTGAAGGTTCTATAATTATAGCAAAACAAATGCCAAAGTATAACTGGGCACAGGAACAAATATGTGCCTCTATCATCCCATTGTCTCCTTTAGGAGAGGTCTGAATAAAAAAAAAAGGAAGACCCCTGAGAGTCAACTGAATTTTGTGACATTCACAGCTGCACTATGTGTTTCTTCAATATCATAACCATCTAGTTTAGTTCTTTTCTCCTCAGAGTTTTGCCTCCTAGGGATGGTAATGGATAAAGTCTTTTTAAAGCTCCTGAGCTCCTTAAAAATAGGTACATTACAAGTACTCATAATCCATAAGACCACATCTTGATGAGATTTAGATTAGATTGAAATAAAAAAAATTATGGCCTCTTTACTATTATAAATGGCACAGTGGATAGAGCACTGGATTTGGAATCAAGAAGAACTAAATTAATACTTAGATTCTGAAGTGATTAGCTGTTGTGATCCTTGGTAAGTCATTTAAGCTTTGCATGCCTCAGTTTCCTAAATTGTAAAATATAGGCAATAATAGCACCCATCTCCCAGAGTTGTGAGGATATTTGTAAAGCTCTTAATAAAATACCTGTTTCCTTCTTTCCCTTGTTTCTTCATTTCTTTCTTCCTTCTTATGTTTAATTTACTCAAAGGAAAATGTTAGGGCAGAGGTTATTAACCTAAAGCCCATATGCACCCAAGGAATCTAAAGATAAGTTTTCAGGGTCTCAATGAACTTGGATCAGAGTAAAAAAAGCTTATTTTCACTAAGCTTTGGTTTCCCTAATTAGTTATCCTATATATTTTACTTTATACTTTTAAAAACAATATCCTGAGAAAGCATTCAGAAGTTTTACCAGATTGCCAAAGGCATCCATAACATAAAAATCATAATAATAATAAGTTAAGAAACTCTGGGTTAGTGTAAATCCTCTAAATACCCAACCTGTACCAGTGATTAAAGACACAACAGGGTCTGAAATAAGCTCCCTCTGGATAAACAGGCATGGTCCAAGTTGTGATCATAATGTAAATCAGAGGTCATCAGCATGCCAAATCTGAAGGACACATAGAAGTCAGGAATCAGAATGTGGCAGCACACACAACAGAGGGGAAGAACAAACACTGGTTAAATGAATATTATTCCCAGATGAATTCACTATCTCCAAATGTTAGTGTTTATGGCACCCATGTCCTTATTGTACCTTTTCCTTTATGTTGTTGATATAAAACCACATATTATTTATTTTCATAACAAATCACCACTCATACAAGAGAAGCCACCAGGTTCCCCAAGGCTAGTCTTGCTGCCAGCATTTCCAGGACTCCTGGTTATAGACCCAATTCCCTTGTCTTCCTGAATATCATATTCCAAGTCTTATTGTGGAAGCTTCCAGATTCTGTGTAATCCTGACTGGGACTCCTTATTATCTAAATTATTTCTTTCTGGCCACTTGCAGTATTTTCTCCTTGGCTTAGAAGCTTTTGAATTTGGCTAAAATATTCCTGGGGCTTATCTTTTGGGGATTTAATGTAAAGGGTGATCTATGGATCCGTTTAATATCTATTTTACTATCTTGTTCAAGAATATCAGGCCAGTTTTCTTGGATAATTTCTTGTAATATGATGTCAAGGCTTTTTTGTTGTTCCAGGCTTTCAGATAAACCAATAATTCTCAAATTGTTTCTCCTGGATCTAATTTTCAGGTTAGTTTTCTTTTCAATGAGGTATTTCATGTTTCCTTCTATTTTTTTATTCTTCTGATTTTGCTTTATTAATTCTTGCTGTCTTGTGAGATCATTAGCTTCTATTTACCCAATTCTATTCCTTAAAGACTGATTTTTCAGCTATGATGTTTTGATTTTCCTTTTTGGTTTGGCTTATCCTGCTTTTCATGGCTTCTAGCAGGTCAATTCTCTTCTCCAATTTGCTTATTACTTCAAATGATTTTTGTTCTTCTTTTTCCATATGGACAAATTTGTCTTTTAGGCTATTATTTTCATTTTGTATTACTTTCACTTCTTTTTTCCACTTTTCTTGCAATTTTTCTTCAATATTTCTTTTTTTTAACATTTATTAATAATCATTTTTAACATGGTTACATGATTCATGCTCCTACTTTCCCCTTCACCCCCCGCAATCCCCCCACCCATGGCCGACCCACATTTCCACTGGTTTTGTCATGTTTCCTTGATCAAGACCAATTTCCAAATTGTTGGTAGTTGCATTGGTGTGGTAATTTTGAGTCCACATCCCCAATCATGTCCACCCCGACCCATACGTTCAAGCAGTTGCTTTTCTTATATGGTTCCTCTCCTGCAGTCCTTCCTCTGAATGTGGGTAGCATCTTTACCATAAATCCCTCAGACCTGTCCTGGGTCATTGCATTGTTGCTGGTACAGAAGCCCATTACATTCGATTTTACTACAGTATATCAGTCTCTGTGTACAATGTTCTTCTGACTCTGCTTCTTTTGCCCTGCATCAGTTCCCAGAGGTCTCTCCAGTTCACCTGGAACTTCTCAAGTTTGTTATTCCTTTTAGCACAATAGTATTCCATCACCCTCATATACCACAGTTTGTTCAGCCATTCCCCAATTGAAGGACAGACCCTCCTTTTCCAGTTTGTTGCCACCACAAAAAGGGCAGCTATAAATATTTTCGTACAAGTCTGTTTATCTATGATCTCTTTGGGGTACCAACCCAACAATGGTATGGCTGGATCAAAGGGCAGGCATTCTTTTATAGCCCTGTGAGCATGATTCCAAATTGCCAGCCAGAATGGCTGGATCAGTTCACAACTCCACCAGCAATGCATCAATGTCCCAATTTTGCCACATCCCCTCCAGCATTCATTACTCTCCCCTTCTTTCATTTTAGCCAATCTGCTAGGTGTGAGGTGATACCTCAGAGTTGTTTTGATTTGCACTTCTCTAATTAGTAGAGATTTGGAACACTTTCTCATGTACTTATTGATACTTTTGATTTCTTTACCTGAAAATTGCCTATTCATGTCTCTTGCCCATTTATCAATTGGGGAATGGCTTGATTTTTTTATACAATTGATTTAACTC
>NW_025340804.1:0-3867 GCF_016433145.1 Gracilinanus agilis | reverse complement strand
ATATATATATATATATGTTAAATGATGCCTTCTCTTGTGCAAAGTAGGGAGAGAGTGAAGGAGGTACCTGAGATTTTTAATTTAACGAGTTAACTAATTAACTTTAAAAAATTCTGAGACACGGTCCATTGGCTTCACCAGACTTCCAGAGGAGTCCATAGTAAAGTATTTTTTCAATTGTAACATGTGAAATGTGTTGATAGCCAAATCAATCTGTCTTGATGAGCATAACTGGTCAATGCTTTTAAGCTGATAGTTGTGTATTATGACTGATCAGCATCATTGCATAATTATTGCAGCTGTGAGGAATATGGATAAATCAGTTGGACTGACCACAACAAGTACCACTGACCACTCATTTCCTTTCAGTTTGGATGTAAAGACTTCATTTTAATTACTAATATGAAACACACTTTAATGAAATAATCGTAACTGACAGAATTATAGATTCATCTCTAGCAGAGACAATACTTTTAATCTAGTCTTAATCTCTCATTTTACTATGAAAAAACTGAGGCTCAGAGTAGTTAAATGACTTGTTCAAAGTCACATTGTAAGAAAGTAACAGAGCTGGGAATCAAACCCATGTCTATCATAATTCCAAATCTAACATGTTACACTAGACCAGACTTCTTTTTTACTATAGAATTTTATGCTTGTAATCTCAATTGAAAGTTATTAATATCCCCATTTTACAGATGAGGAACCTGAGGTTGTAAGTTACTGTGTGGCTTTCTCAAAGTCACACAACTAGTGTTAAGTGTTATAAGTAATGATAATAATTAATATTCTTATAGTGTTTTAAACTATACTAAGCTTTTTACATGTATTATCTTATTTGAAGCTTTAAAAACCCTGTGAAGTAAGAGCTAGTATCATTTCCATTTTATAGTTGAGGAAATTTAGGCTGCTAGAGACTAAGTGATTTGCCCAGCATCACTTGAATCCCTTGCCTACCCTTACCACTTGTCTGCCTTGGAAGATGGAAGGTAAGGGTTTAAAAAAAAAAGTATATGAGGCGGGATTTGAATGAGGGTTGTCCTGGCTTCAAAATAAATTTTCTATCTACTAAGCCAATTAAATGATTCCCCCTCCAAAAAAGGTAGGATTTGAAATCAAGTCCTCTTGATTCATTATCTAGCATTCTAGTTAATATTTTACACTATGCATTTAATATATATCAAGATGATGAATTTAGAGTTGGAAAGAATCTTAGAGAGTATCTAATGATAAAAGATGAAGAAACTAGGACCCAAAGGGTTTACGTGATTTTTCCCAAGATCCCACAGATAAAGTAGTGATGGAAGTTGAATCTAGGGCATTTAATTCCAAATGTAGTATTCTTTCTACCAGACTATTATCATGCATTTCTTGTGCATTATAATTATACATGTGAGGAGTTAGGTGATGGAGGGGATAGAATCAGGGGTCTGGAGTTAGGAAGACTCATCATCTTGAGTTTGAATCTGACCTCAGACACTTAGTAGCTGTGTGACCCTGGGCAAGTCACTTAACTCTGTTTGTCTCAGTTTCTTCATCCGTAAAATGAGCTGGAGAAGGAAATAGTGATGCCAAGAAAACCTAAAATGGGATCCTAAAGAGTCAGACACAACTGAAAAATGACTGAACTACAACAAAATTATACATTTTGAGAACACTGAGGTAGGTTCTTACTGCTAAAAAGAGGAAGGGTCATAATTAATGGAATATGTACTGTAAAACTATTTGCTCACTAGTTTGTTTTCCTGATATGGCAACAATGGAGAATGCAAGCAAGGCAACTCCAATTAAACAAATTATATAAATGTTGTGGCAGGGAAGAGGAGGGGGTAATTATGTACTGCCAAAGCTGGTTTTTCTTGTACTAAGTCTGCTTGCAATACTTATTCTGAATGTGTGTTAACAGTTGCTCTTTTTTAGCCATTAAAATGACTGCACTTTGGAGAACCTTGAAAATGGTATAAAAAGGACTAGGTAGATTTGAACCAGTATTGGTCTAGCATAAAAGAGGAATACAGATATCAAAGCATGTTCTGATATTCTCAAAGTTGGGATAAACTGATTTCTGTGTACTTCAAATAGATACATAAGCCATGAGAAAATGCAGGTATTGAATGTGGTACATGATATGATTATTTTGTTCACCTCTGTTATCGCTATTTCCATCTATTTAAAATGAGAAATAAAACATTAGAGAATACCAAACTCATCCTGAGGTAAGAGGTGGAAAGTGTAAAGATAAGACAGAGAGGAGAAAAAGGTAAAAATGGATTTCCCTAGAAGGCGGTAAAATTGCCATGCTCATTATAATAATTACCAAGAAAGTATATGATGATTTATAACTAGAAAATAGCATACAATCATTTGGCTTAGTCCATCTCATCAATCTAAAGTCCCCAAGACATGATGGCCACTAATCCCTATGCTGACCCAGAGGCCCCGCCAGATGGGGCAGATGGATAGATGGATGGATGGCTAAATGACAACAAGCATATATCTGAAGAGCTCAGAGAGGAAGGTATCTCAGAGCTCCTGTATGCATTTTCTTCCCCTTTTAGGTAATACATTTTTCAGCAAAAAGGTCAAACCAGTGGGGCAGAAAATCATTCTGACTCAAAGGCTGTTAGAATCATGGGGGAAAAAAATGGGCTCCAGCACGCTTGAGCTAGCTACTCACAAGCAGACACCTACATTAAAAACACACATCCTTCTTTCATTTTAGCCAATCTGCTAGGTGTGAGGTGATACCTCAGAGTTGTTTTGATTTGCATTTCTCTAATTATTAGAGATTTAGAGCACTTTCTCATGTGCTTATTGATACTTTTGATTTCTTTACCTGAAAATTGCCTATTCATGTCTCTTGCCCATTTATCAATTGGGGAATGGCTTGATTTTTTATACAATTGCTTTAACTCCTTGTATATTTGAGTAATTAGACCCCTGTCAGAGTTTTTCATTATAAAGATTTTTTCCCAATTTGTTGTTTCCCTTCTGATTTTGACTACATTGTTTTTGTTTGTACAAAAGCTTTTTAGTTTAATATAATCAAAACCATTTAATTTACATTTTGTAATTTTCTCTAACTCTTGGTTTTAAAGTCTTTCCTTTCCCAGAGATCTGACAAGTATACTATTCTGTGTTCACTTAACTTATTTATAGTTTCCCTCTTTATATTCAAGTCATTCACCCATTCTGAATTTATCTTGGTGTAGGGTGTGAGATGTTGATCTAAACCTAATCTCTCCCATATTGTTTTCCAAATTTCCCAGCAGTTTTTGTCAAATAGTGGATTCATGTCCCAAAAGTTAGGCTCTTTGGGTTTATCATACACAGTCTTGCTGATGTCATTTACCCCAAGTCTATTCCACTGATCCTCCTCTCTGTCTCTTAGCCAGTACCATATTGTTTTGATGACTGCTGCTTTATAGTATAGTTTAATATCTGGTACTGCTAGGCCCCCTTCCTTCACATTTTTTTTTCATTATTTCCCTTGATATTCTTGATCTTTTGTTATTTCAAATGAAATTTGTTATAGTTTTTTCTAATTCAGTAAAGAAGTTTTTTGGTAGTTTGATAGGTATGGCGCTAAATAGGTAAATTAATTTGGGTAGAATTGTCATTTTTATTAAGTTAGCTCATCCTACCCATGAGCAATCAATGGCTTTCCAATTGTTTAGATCCAGTTTTATTTGTTTGGAAAGTGTTTTGTAGTTGTTTTCATATAATTGCTGTGTTTGTTTTCGTAGATAGATTCCCAAGTATTTTATATTGCCTAGGGTGATTTTAAATGGTGTTTCTCTTTCTACCTCTTGCTGCTGTGATGTGTTGGAAATATATAGAAATGCTGATGATTTATGTGCATTTATT
>NW_025340803.1:0-7862 GCF_016433145.1 Gracilinanus agilis | reverse complement strand
CATATATATATATATATAATCTCTTTCCCAACCTCCAATATCATATCCCTATCTACCGATTAGACATCTCAGATTGGATGTCCTATAGATAACTTAAACTCAACATATCCAAAGCTGAACTCTTTTATCTGCTCTCAAACCTTCCTTCCAAACTCCCCTATCCCTGAGAGATTATAACTGTCCTCCCAGTCCTCAAAACTTACAAGCTAGGTGTCAGTCTCAGCTCTTTACTCTCAGTCCTCCATGTACAAACTATCGCTGTCCTGTCAATTTTAGTTTTGTAACATCTCTTGAATATATTCTCTTCTCTCCTTTGACACTGCCATCACTCTGAACTATTGAAACATCCTGCCAGTGGGGCTGCCTGCTTCTTCTCACCCCATTCCAATCTATACTTCATTCAGCCATCAAAGTGATTTTTCTAAAGTTCAGGCTGAGCATGTCACCCCCTACTAGACTCCTCTGGCTCCCTATCACATACTTCAGAATCAAATATAAAATTCTCTATTTGGTGTCCAAAGCTCTTTATAACCTCCACTCTCCAGTCTCCTAAACACCTTAAATTCCCTCTAACCCCTCTTATTTTTTGTATAGTGGCATAGGCCCCTTTGTTGTTCCTCAGACAAGAAACTCTTGGTCCAAGGAACCTTCTTTGGTTTCCCCCACATTTGATGTTTTTCCTTCTCATCTTCCATCTCCTGGCTCCTCTGGCTTCCCTTAAATCCCAACTAAAGTCCTACCACCTTCATAGGCCTTTCCTAATTCTTCTTAATTAAAATGCCTCCCATCTTGTTAATTATTTCCTATTGTCCTAACTAGAGCTTGTTTGTATATAGCTGTTTGCGTGTTGTTTCTCCCCTAAATTGTGAGCTCCTCCAGTTTTTTGCCTTTCTTTGCATCCTTTGTCCTTAGCATAGTGCCGGGCACATAATATAGTTGCTTAATAAATGTTTATTGATAGTTACCAATCTGGTTTCATGAAGACCCAAGTTCAAAATTTAGACATTAGCTGTATGATCCATAAGTCACTTAACCTCACCCAGCCACAGTTTCCTCATCTTTAACAGATGGGGAGATTTTGCCCAGAGACCAAGTCCTGGAGCCACTGGATGAAGCTAGTAGTTGATACCATCTTGGGGCAGCTAGATGGCTCAATGGATAGAGAGCCAGGCCTGGAGATAGAAAGTCCTAGATTCAAATCTGCTCTCACATACTTCCTAACTGTATAATCTTGGGCAAGTTATTTAACTCCCATTGACTAGCCCTTACCGTTTTTCTGCCTTGGAATCAGTACTTAATACTCTGAAGGATTGTTGTGAAGACAAAACAAGATAATATTTATAAAGCACTTTGCAAACCTTAAAGAATTATATAAGTGCTAGCTATTATTTATCAATAGCTGCTTATAAAGCTCTCTGCTAGGGAGAAGAGGGGTTGGGAAGGAGGGAATAGTAGTGTACTTTAATGGAGGAAGAACTGCACTTCCTGTTAACTTCCTGTTAACAGAAGAACTGTTAAGACATGGAACCTCAGGACTAAAGTATGAGTTCACCCTAGTGAGTCACTTTTTGGTTTTCTGTTTAGAGATAGGAGCCTAAAAGTGTAATTGAGTATATTTTTGGATTTCAGGTGTATTGGTTTGCTACTGAAGATAGGCAGCTGGAGTGCATCCACAGGGGGAAAAACACAGTAAGTTACTAGTGTAAAAACTGAAATTAGTCATTTCCACATTGAACAGGCTTTTAAACTGCTTTAAAAATCTACTTAAATTTCTTAAGATATTTTTATATCAATTCATGTGTCTAGGACTTATGCAATTCTTTCACACTAATCATTGTCCTCTAAATTTTCAGAAACATACCTTTATTCACTTAATCCACACTTTTATATGGTGCAGCTATGCTAGGTAGTATACTAAATATTTGTTTTTAAATTATTTTCTCCTCTCCTTTTGCTCACATTGTTTTCCATGCCTAGAATGCTCTCTGCTCTGCTCTTCTTTATTGCTTTCCTAATCCTGCCCACCCTTTGAGATTTATCTTGAATTTCTTGTTTATAGAGCCTTTGTAGCCATCTCCAGCCCACACTAATCCCTACCTCTTCTAAATTGTGGGATGCAACATTGTAGAAAGAACGTTGGAACCAAGAGTTCAGTAGTAGCTCTGCCTCTAGGTAGTTGTAAGACCTGGAACAATTGGTTTAGCCCCTCTGGATTGGTCTGTCTGTCTGTCTGTCTGTCTCTCTCTCTCTTCCTCCCTTTCTTCCTTCCTTCCCCCCTTCCTCCCTCCCTTACCTTCTGACTTAGAATCAATACTAAGTATCAGTTCCACGGCAATTGGGATTAAGTGACTTACGCAGGGTCACATTGTATGCGGGTCAGATTTGAATACAGGACCTCTTATCTCTAGGTCTGGCTCTCTATCCACTGAGCCACCTAGCTACCCTTTTTATCTACTTTAAAATGAGGAAGCTGGACTTGTTCATCTTTGAGGTCCCTACTAGCTCCGATATCCTGTAATTCTATATTACCTTGGGTTACTAGCTGTATTCTAATTTGCTTATAATTTTGAAGCCTCTTAAAGACAGTGCTAGATTTGAAAGTCTGGTAAAGTATTTTACAAAGTTCAGATCATTTTCTACATGGTAATTATGGTTATCTCATGGCTCTCTCCTTTAGTTTTTTGGGATTTGTTGGTATGGTTTTCTTTCTACCACCAAAGAACACAGAATTTCTATAGTAGATAGCTCTCAAGAGTTGCTGTGGCCAGGGCAACTGGGTAACTCAGTGGATTGAGAGTCAGGCCTAGAGACAGGAGGTCCTAGGTTCAAATCTGGCCTCAGACACTTCCCGGCTGTGTGACCTTGGGCAAGTCACTTGACCCCCATTGCCCACCCTTACCACTCTTCCACCTAGGAGCCAATACACAGAAGTTAAGGGTTTAAAAAAAAAAAGAATTGCTGTGGCTGAAAAATATGTCACCTGATTGTCACCCTAGAACAGTGATGGGCAAACTACAGCCCTGGGCCAGATGCAGCCCCCTGAAATGTTCTATCCAGCCTCCCAACATTATTCCTAATCTGACGAATACAATGAGTAGGATACAATACAATGAAACTTTGAAAGAGTTGCCTTAGAAACAGACTGACAGATGAACATTTCCTTTCCTTTGGCTCCCTTTTTAAAACATTTGCCCATTACAGGGGCAGCTGGGTAGCTCAGTGGATTGAGAGCCAGGCCTAGAGACAGGAGGTCCTAAGTTCAAATCTGGCCTCAGACAATTCCCAGCTGTGTGACCCTGGGCAAGTCATTTGACCCCCATTGCCTACCCTTACCACTCTTCCACCTATGAGTCAATACACAGAAGTTAAGGATTTAAAATTTAAAAAAAAATTTAAAAAAATTTAAAAAAAAAAAGTTTGCCCATTACTACCCTAGAACAAGATTTTCTAGACTTAGCTCAACAGGCCTGCAGAAAACTCCAGGCCTACCTCAAAAGCCTAAAACTTCAGTGTCACATCTTGGCATACAGGTTTTGGGGGCATAAGTCAGAGAGCAGAAGGAAATAGTATAATTCTTAAAGTATTCTTTAACATTTTGAGCATTTTAGGCCTCATCTTTTCAGCTAAAATGTAAACTCCTCAAGAACAAAAACTCTGTTACACCATTGTGTTCTCTAGAGTACCTGTGCATAGGAAGCATTCAGTATTTATTGATCTCATTTGTTCTTAGTGAGCATAGGTTTATAACTCAGAACACATAAAAACATCTATAATTAGCTATATGGTTTGCCAGTTGAAATGAGTAAATTCATAAGAGAGTTAGTCCACAGTGGTGAGATGGCTCTAAATGACATCATGAGAATTAGTCGGATAAACAAATGATTATCTTAGAAAAGAGAAGACTTTTAAAAAGACAATAATCATCTTCAAGCATTTGAAAGTCTATGCTATGAAAGAAAAATTGCATTTACCCAGAGGCAGCTAGGTGGCTCAGTGGATAGAGAGCCAAGCCTGGGTTCAAGTGTGGCCTCAGACACTTTTTAGCTTTGTAACACTGAGCAAGTCATTTGACCTCCACTATCTAGCCCTTACAGCTGCCTTGGGACCACTACTTGGCAGACAGAAGGTAAGGGTTTTTTAAAAAATTGAACTTATCCAGTTTGGCCCCAGAAGAGATTGTGAGGAAGTTGCACAGAATTAGATTTTGGCTCAACGTAATGAAAAATCCCTTCTCATGGAGAGCTGTTCAGAAGTAGAATGGGCTCTCTAATGAGTCTAATAACTGTCAATCTGCAAGCAGAGAATCATAAGGCCTTAGAACAGAAAAAAAGCTTAGGGATCATATAGTCCAACCCCCTTATTTTGAAGAAAATAGGCCCAGAGACTGAAAGTAATTTACCTGTGGCCACACAATGATACAACTTTGATTTGAATTCAGGCTCTGACAGCAAATCCAATGTTCTTTCGATGATAGAAACTAGTCAACTCCTTATCTGGGATGTTTTAGGAGAGATTTCTGTTCAGGTATGAGTTGTACACAGGGGGCCCTCACTGTGATTCTATGATTTTAAAAGATTTGGAAATATTGTGGATGTTTGTTTTTTTCTTCACTGTTTTAGATGCAATGTCGAAATTATATCCTTCTTCTCCACAAGATAAATGACACAACCTTTTATGTTTGTGGAACTAATGCATTTCATCCAGCTTGTGACTCCATGGTAAGCATTTGTTTGAGCCAACTGTTGGTTGCTTGATTAAGTTTCAGAAAGTGTTTATGCAGTTCATGATTTTTTGACATTTTAAAATCAATGTATATTGTCCTCATTTTAGTCTTTTACACCAAAGCCCCCAACTTGCCTTCCTGTCTCTTCAAAAAGAACCCCCCCTGCTTCCCTTTATCTGCCCCTAGTGCCACAGTTATCCCTGACACCTGTACTAGAAGAATTGGTGTCATCCTTGATTTATCCCAATTCAATATCCTCACAGTTAACAAATCCAATTCATTGGTTCCTAGCATTGTCTCTTAGTTCAGTGCCTTTTACTCCTCATTACATCAAACCCATGTAACCACAGTATGCTTCTTCCAACTAGTTTCTGTGCCTACAGGCTCTCTTCCTCCAGTCCAACCATTTCTACAAATTTTGCAAACAAGGAAGAGCTTATAGTGTTAGCTGCTAAAGCAGGTACAAAGTCCTGGTATGTCAATTATAGTCTACTAGTAGGGCATAATATACAATTTTCAGTGACTTCCTGTTCCTGTTCCATGACTATTTCTCTAAAATAAAATGCAAGGTCCTCAATGTGGTTTTTTAGCCCTAGCCCTTTACAATTTGACTCCCACCTACCTTTCCAGTGTCATTTCATATTACATCCCTTTACATAATCTGTTTCAGTAAAACCGAATTGTTAGTTATTTTCTGTATATAACATTCCATCTCCTGTCTCCATAGCTTTGTACAGAGGGTTTCCCCATGTCAAGAATGTACTTCCTCTTCACCCCCACCTCAAAGACCCCCTAACTTCCTACATATCTCAGTTGCTACCTGAGACACTGAGGACATTCTAAGTGTAGGGAATAGTAAAAGCAAAGATTATCAAAGCTGGAGAGTGTGGGTCATGTTTGATAATAAATATTTCTTGTAGAGTAGTCCAATTTGGCTGCAGCATAGATTATGTGGAAGGGAGACATAATGTAAGGCCCAAAAAGTATGGAGCAGCCAGTTGTGGAGTCCTTCGAATGTCAAGCTAAGGAGGTTGATCTTTATTTGGTAGGCAGTGGGAAGTTACTCAATCACTTAATCAACAAGTGTTTTATTTAGTCCTATGTACCTGCTCTACGAGCTCTATATAACTTACTATATATCAAGCATTGCACTAGGTCATAGGAATACAATTACAGGGAATGAAACAATCCCCTAAAGAATGAAACACAAGGAGCTTATGTTCAAATGGAAGAGACAAGTACATATGTGAATTTAAAGTAAATAAATACAATTAACAAAATACCAGGTAGAGAGGGCATTAGCAGTTGAAAAGAGCAGGAAAGACTTAATGAAGAAGATAGTGCTTCAGTTGCTTCTTGAAGAGAGGTACTCTCTGAGGTGGAGGATATGGAGGGAGGGAATTCCAACCCTGGGAGATAGCTAGTGCAAAGTCCCAGAGATAGAAGATGGAATATCATGGAGTATCACAGAGAACTCTAGTGTAACTGAATTGCAGAGTGTTTGATGGGGAGTAGTATACAATGAGATCAGAAAAATAGGATGGAACTAGGTTGTAAAAAGGCTTTTTAAAAACTAAACAGAGGAGTTTGTTTTTATTTTATCCTAAAGATTGATACAGAACCACTAGAGTTGATTAAGTATAGAGGTGACGAGTCAGATTTTAAAACTTCAGTGTGCAATAGTCCAAAGTAGGAAGAGCCTTGAAATCAGCGTGACCAATTAGGAAGTTATCACAATATCTAGGTGAGAGGTGAGAAGGGCCTGAACTAAGATGCTAGCTATAGAGAGGATTGGGTTCAAGAGATATTGTAGAGGTAAAAACAGCAAGATTTGGCAACTAAAGGATTTTTTATCAACACTAGAATAACCTTTCTTAGATACTTTTCAGCAGATTTGTTCATTGGGAAATGCTCTTGGGGCAGAGAGGTAGCACAGTCAAAACAGTGCCAGGCCAGGAGTTAGGAGGACTAGGGTTCAAATGTGACCCTGAGCAAATCACTTAACCCTGATAGCCCTTACTGCTCTTCTGTTGAATTGATCTACAGCATAAAGTTCAAAGCCTTTGACTTTCAGGCCCCATTATGTCTCATCCAATCTCACTACTTCCATCCAGTCAAAAAAGACTATTCACAGGTTTCCGGGTTAAGATGGCGGCAGAGTAAGAAGCAGCTCTTAACCTCTCCTGACCGAAACACACAAAACTCCTCAAGGGGACATAAAAACAAGTCCAGACGAACGGAGGAACCCCACAACAGGGCACAGCGTGGAAGGTACGTGGAATCGAGACAGTTCCAGGCTAAAAAGGGCTCCCACTCAATCGCGAGCTGAGCAACCGCCCCACCCCCACCCCCTCCACACTCACCTATAGCTCCGAACCCAGCTAAAAAGAAATAGAGCAAGTTTGGGGCACCCATCGAGTCATCGGCAGCTCCGGGACCTGTTCCTGAGAGCAGCAAGACTTAGGACCCCATTAAGTCAAGAACGCACGCGAAATCTGAGCGCGCGGGAGCAGAGAGTGGACGCTGGGCGCGCGCCCGCTGAGCAGAGGCGTGGGTGCCGGCTGAGCAGAGGCGTGGGTGCCGGCTGAGCAGAGGCGTGGGTGGAGGCAAACACAGCCAGGAACTAAAGCCTAAGTGGGGAACCAGTGCAGACGGGTATACGACTGTGGAAGTAGCTCCCTGAGACTTGTAAAGGAACCTCCTGCAGAGGATCAAGCAAGGGAATCCACCAGGGGGCTTGACCTTGGAAAAAACTAGAACTCAGACCTCAGGAGCCAATAGATCTCAGACAGACACAGAGAGCGAGGATAAACCTGAGAAGCTGCTGGGCTAATGATGGCTAATCAGTTACAGGAAATTCAGAAGAGAAAGAATAATAACAAAAAAAAGAAGTCCTTAACACTCGACAGCTTCTACACAGAGAAAATCCAGACAACCGAGCAAACAGAGGAGGAGAACAAACAACCATCCAGACCCTCCCCAAATAAGGAAAACTCCTCACAAGCTATGGAAGAGTTCAAATCTGAGATTCTGAGGAAAATGGAAGAGATCTGGCAAGAAAATAACAGCTTAAAAGGTAGAATCTTGCAACTGGAAAGCGAGGCTCAGAAACCAAATGAACTGATAAGCAAATTGAACA
>NW_025340802.1:0-3538 GCF_016433145.1 Gracilinanus agilis | reverse complement strand
GAATCTAAGTTGAAGCCAGGATCCAGGCAGCAGCCTCCAGTGAAGTTCCCTTGAAGACTATCTCCAGGAGACACTCTCCACCAGACTCAACTTCAGGAGACAGGCCCAGGCCAAGGATTTCATGGCTTTTATGGTGCTTTCCTGTCCCTGCCCCTTTTCACAGGGGCCAATCACAGCCTCCAAACTGTCCAGCCCTGCCCAGGGGCAGTGTCTGTGGGATTGACTTCTCACCTCTAAAGGTGTTAACTCTCCTCCTAAGATTCACAAGTTTCTGAGTTGTCACCCAGTTTGGATTCACACATTTCTAAGTCATCACCCAGTTTATCATGTGGGTGGCAGACCTTCCCCCACTTAAGGTTAAATAGGGGTGTCTTCCTTTTGGAGGTATAAACTCCTGTAGTAAGAGTTTGTGGACTTCCCTTTCTTTAGAGTCTTAAAGTATGGGTGTATTCCACTTTTTTTTTATTAATTCAAAGGGGGACAAAGGAGAGTTAATCCTCTCCTCACAAATCTAGTGAGGTACTAAATAGGGGTTTTTAAGTTATTGGTAACCAAAGTTTTAACTCTAATTAGGGAAAGAGAATAAAGGATTCCCTTTTCACAAGTGTAAACTCAGAACAGACAAAGAGAACCAAGAATTTTCTTTCACACTTTCTCTGATTTCTGTTTTAACATTGATTGAGATAAATGGGTTTTCTTGGGTAAGTGCCATCTATGCCCATTGTGGAACTGGACATTGGTGGCAAAGGGGCTGAGCCTTGGCTCTAAACCTTGGAGTCCTTCTTCCCCTTTCCCCCAATAATGGGACAGCCATCAGAATTTAGATGGAGCCTCTCTATCCCCAGAATGTAACTCCTGCCTGCCATATACCCAAGAGTCTTCAGACCAATATGTCCCCTGAATTAGAATCAGCACATTTCTCCCCTTCAGATCTTTTGATAGTCTCCATGAATCATCCCATTTGGTCCAGACAGCCTGCTTGAATTAGGATATTATGGGTATTAAGATGCCCATCTTATAGATGATAAAACTGAAGTTTAGACAGAGTGAGAAACTGGACTATGGTCATGGAGTTATATCCATCTCACAAGCACCCTATAGCTGTAGTGACTCCAAGGCCCCTCCACAGGCCAGCTCTCGATTTTCACAGATAGGAAGTGGAAAAAAAGCATTTCCCCAGGAGGAAACCTACCTTTGCTATGCTGCTGGGAGTTTTCTCAGTCAGAAACACAGCTCCAGCTGGGCTCTAGGTTCTGGGCTTGGGATGATTTACTCAGACACCCAGATCCTTTCATCAGTGCTGTTCTGGGTTTATTTCGTAAAGAGCTCCCTTCATTAAAGAGAAAACTAGGGCATCCTTCAGGTTAGGTACTTCACACTTAGTAAAGTGAGGAGATTGATGTGATTAGTTGATTAAGGGAGTAAATTGCATGATTGCATCTGAGCAATGAACACTTTGATGCTCTCAGAAAGTATCTCAGAGATGAAAGTAACTAAATGAGGTGCTAAGCAGGCAACATAAATAACTAACCATTGGGAGGGGTCCTGAATGAGGTGGGGGACTGAGGGATCTTTCTACTGTGCCACTCAATGGAAAGATAGGAATTTACACTTTCTTCTTGGGAATGGGAAAGAGGTGATGTTATCTGGGAAAGATTAATAAAAGCCCAGCACTACTGGCTCAGGTTGAGAGGTCCCTGCTCAGAACCTAGAGCCCAGCTGGCACTCTGTTTCTGACTCAGAAAGCTCCCAGCAGCATAGCAAAGGTAGGCTTCCTCCTGGGGAAATGCTTTTCCCCCCCTTCATATCTGGGAAAATCGAGAGCTGGCCTGTGGAGGGGCCTTGGAGTCACTAGAGCTATGGGGTGCTTGTGACATGGATATAACTCCATGACCATAGTCCAGTTTCTTACTCTGTCTAAACTTCAGTTTTATCATTTATAAGATGGGCATCTTAATACCCATAATATCCTAATTCAAGCAGGCTGTCTGGATCAAATGGGATGATTCATGGAGACTAGCAATAGATCTGAAGGGGAGAAATGTGCTGATTCTAATTCAGTGACATATTGTTCTGAACACTCTTGGGTATATGGCAGGCAGGAGTTACATTCTGGGGATAGAGAGGCTCCATCTAAATTCTGATGGCAGTCCCATTATTGGGGGGAAGGGGAAGAAGGACCCCAAGGTTTAAAGCCAAGGCTCAGCCCCTTTGCCACCAATGTCCAGTTCCACAATGGGCATAGATGGCACTTACCCAAGAAAACCCACTTATCCCAGTGTTAAAACAGAAATCAGAGAAAGTGTGAAAGAAAATTCTTGGTTCTCTGTGGAGATCTCTTTATCATCTCTGATAATCTGATGACAGTTTAGTTGATAAGGAAATAAGGACAGGGCGAGGGAAATGTCTTTTACTTCATGCTTCCAGCTCTGGCTCCAGGAGCATGGAATTTATTATATATATTTTCACACAAAGAAAAACTTACAGCTCATGGTTACAAATCACACAAAAGAAAATCCTTGGAGGCTTCAAAGTAAAGATAGAACAGGGTCCAAGGCCAAATTCTAGCCGCCTGGATATCAGCAAGCAAATTCTGAGAACCGTAAATATATTCTATAGATATCATAAATGAATTGAGTCTTGTATTTTTTATTGGGAGGACTACACCTTGCTGGATAAAGTTTTGTCTAGCTCTGACCGTGGCTGACTTAGGAATATTCTTAGAGTTTAGGGATCTTAATTTTCTTGTAGAGAAATTGTTAACCCAATAACTACTGGTTTGTTTAAAGCTTTCCAATGGGACCTATAATGTTATTAAGAAAAGGTGGGGATCTTGAAAAGGAGTCAAAACAGGAGTCTCAGATGTTCATCTATTTAAGACTCTGTTTCTCTTATTGGCCTCTCACAGTTCTCTTTGTCTATTCTGAGTTTACACTTGTGAAAAGGGAATCTTTTATTCTCTTTGCTTAATTGGAGTTAAAACTTTGGTTACCAATAACTTAAAAACCCCTATTTAGTACCTCACTAGATTTGTGAGGAGAGGATTAACTCTCCTTTGTCCCCCTTTGAATTAATAAAAAAAAGTGGAATACACCCATACTTTAAGACTCTAAAGAAAGGGAAGTCCACAAACTCTTACTACAGGAGTTTATACCTCCAAAATGAAGACACCCCTATTTAACCTTAAGTGGGGGAAGGTCTGCCACCCACATGATAAACTGGGTGATGACTTAGAAATGTGTGAATCCAAACTGGGTGACAACTCAGAAACTTGTGCATCTTAGGAGGAGAGTTAACACCTTTAGAGGTGAGAAGTCAATCCCACAGACACTGCCCCTGGGCAGGGCTGGACAATTTGGAGGCTGTGATTGGCCCCTGTGAAAAGGGGCAGGGACAGGAAAGCACCATAAAAGCCATGAAATCCTTGGCCTGGGCCTGTCTCCTGAAGTTGAGTCTGGTGGAGAGTGTCTCCTGGAGATAGTCTTCAAGGAAACTTCACTGGAGGCTGCTGCCTGGATCCTGGCTTCAACTTAGATTC
>NW_025340801.1:0-3053 GCF_016433145.1 Gracilinanus agilis | reverse complement strand
CTGCCTGGGTGACCTCAGGCAAGTCATCCCCCCCCCCCCGCCCGCCCACCCCACTCCATAATACTGAGTTTCCTCATTTCTAAAATGATGGGGTTGAACTAGGGGACCTCTAAGATCCCTATGAGCCTTAAATCTGTGATTTAGATTTCTCTGTCTCCCCCAAATCTTCTTTCAATGGATACCATTTCTCACAGCGATAGCTTCTAGAAATTTACTTTTGGAGGGCAGTTGGATTGAGAGCCAGGCCTAGAGACGGGAGGTCCTAGGTTCAAATCTGGCCTCAGACACTTCCCAGCTGTGTGACCCTGGGCAAGTCACTTGATCCCCATTGCCTACCCTTACCACTTTTCTACCTATGAGCCAATACACAGTATTGACTCCAAGATGGAAGGTAAGGGTTTAAAAAAAATAAATTTACTTTTGAGGTGAAATAGACCTTTTTCTTTTTAAAAATGACCTTCTGGTGACAGTTGGGTTGCTTAATGGATTGAGAACCAGGCTTAGAGATGGGAGGTCCTGGGTTCAAATCTGACCTCAGACCCTTCCAAGTTGGGCAAGTCACTTTACCCTCATTGCCAGCCCTTACTCTTGTCTTGGAATCAATACACAGTATTGATTCTAAAACTAAAGATAAAGTTTTTTTTAATCTCTATTAACATCATTCACAGGCACACACCTCTGTGGTCTCTCTGCCTCAGAAACCTCAGGGTTCTAGAAAGTTTCTTCTCCTACTATAAATCCTGACCCTTAGCACATGGGTCTTAGTGAATTCAATAGGACTCCACGACCTTTTCTTCCTGCTCCATTCATCGTCAAAAGTCAAGGGTTCTCTCTTCTACAGGGAGAAAACATTTTATTGAATGTATTTTAAATGAAAAGAAAACAATAGTGGTGACAAAGAATTGAAAACTGAGAGGATGTCCCTCACCTGGGGAATAGCTGAACAAATTGTGGTACAGGATGGGGATGGAATACTCTTGTGCTGTAAGGAACGATGAGCAGGAGGATTTCAGAAAGAGCCGAGAAGACCTCCATGGACTGATGCAGAGTGAAATAAGCAGAACCAGGAGAACGCTGTACACAGTAACTGCAATATTGCGGAACGATCAACTGCGAAAGGCTCAGCTAGTCTCAGCAATACAATGATCCAGGACAATTGTGAAGGACTTTAGGGCAAAGGCAATGCACCTCCAGAGAAAGAACTGTTGGAGTCAGATGCAGATCAAAAGCAGACTATCTTTCACTTGAGTTTATTTAGGTTTTTTTGGGGGGGTTGTTTTATATGAGTATTCTCATGCAAAAATGAACCACATGGAAATATGTTTTGCATGGTAATACATGGATAATCCATATCCAATTGCTTATCATCTCTGGGAAGGGGAAGGGAAGAGGACGTCTTTCTAAAGTTGTGTTTGTTGCATTCTTGGCTCTACTTACCATACTCTAAGTCATTTGAATAGTCAGTATCATACAATGGCTCTTGTCGGAGGTTTAAATGCCACCCCGTGTGACCTAAGTTAGTGAAATCCTTTAACTCAGTGGGTTTCTGTTACCTTCTTTCTGAAATGGATGCATTGAGGGGTGAGGGACTAGGTAACACAAATGGATAGAGTGCCAGGTCTGGAGTCAGGAAGACCTGGATTCAAATCTTGCCTCAGATGCTTTCTAGCTATGTGACCTTGGACAAGTCACTTAACCCCAACTGCATAGCCCTTACTGCCCTTCTGCCTTGGAACCAGTACTTAGTACTGATTCTAAGACAAAAGGTGAGGGTTTAAAAATATAGAGAGTATATTAGTATGTTTGTCATGGAAAACTCTTTTTTCATAATAATGCTTGACCCTGTCCTCTAGAGAGAGGATTCCTGGTCTGTTCCTCTTTGTGTGTCCCTCATTGGGTTGGGGTCGAACAATGCAATAATGAGTCACAATTCCCAGGGACCAGTGAACAATACTGTCTACCTCCTAACAGAGAAGTGATGGATTCAAGATGTTGAACAAGACACATTTTTGGACCTGGCTGATGTGGGAATTTGTTTTGTTAGACTCGGCATAATTTTTGTAAAAAGGATTTGTTTTTCATTCCCCCCCTCAATGGCAGGGGGCAGATGGGAATGTGAAAGAGAGAGAAAAAATGCTTGATAATTGAAAAAACGGTTTTAAAATAGTTTAAATGCTTCTAATGAGCATCTGACAAGGGTCATATTGCCTAAGGCTCCAGTGTGCCAGGAGAGAACAAAATTGAGCCCCTTGTGACCCATCTTGGACCTGAGAAGAAGATGTTTTCCCCCTGATGGAGTGTTTTCTCCAAAGCCAAGTGGAAAGCGTCTCTGCTTTAGAACCCTAGAAGGGCTGAGCAAAATGGGTGTCTCTTATTCATCACCTTCACAACCAACTCAGCTGCCTGGCCCTGCAGGACAGGAAAGGTAGCTCCTGTTTAGGAAAGATTGGGGTGTCCTACCCACAGTCTGAAAATGCAAGAGGGAGCAGGCAGCCATCTGGCTTTGTTATTTTGGGAAGAACGGAGTGATTTAAGATTAGCAGCACTCCCAGGACCCCTCCCAGCAGCCTCTCTGCATTCCCCCCATCCCCAGCTGCCAGCCTGGAGCAAATAGGTACAGGTGGGAGGAGAACCTGGTGTAGGAGGAGGAACCTGAGCCCCTCAGAAAGGATGTGGGAAGTAAGGGAGCTCTAGCTGATTGAGAGTAAAATGGTGCAAAAGTCAGAGGATGTGGATTTGAATTTTGACCTTTTTGCAATATCTCTGCCCCTTCTTCTTTCTGGACCTCATCTGTAAAAATGAAGGGGGTCAAACTGAACCATATGATCCCCAGGGTTTGTTTTTTATTTAATTCCCTAAAGCCAATGATGCAATAGTTTTTCTCTCTCTCCTTCCCTCCCTCCTTCCTTCCTTCTTTCCTTCCTTTCCTTTCCTTACTTCTTTTCCTTCCTTCCTTCCCTCCCTCCTTCCTCCATCCATCTCTCCTTCCTTCCTTTCCTTCCTTCCTTCCTTCCTTCTCTCCCATCCTCCCTCCCTTCCTCCCTCCCTCCATC
>NW_025340800.1:0-2622 GCF_016433145.1 Gracilinanus agilis | reverse complement strand
ATATAATTCATTAATCCCTGGGTGAACTCTCAGACTCTTTCCCGGCTTCCCCCCCCCACCCCAATTTATTTTTTTCCTCACTTAGAGAGAAAATTTTCACTGCCAAGTAATAAACCATCCAGTTGGGGATTAGGAAGGAAATGAATTTTGGGACTTCTCAAGTTTGTCCCAAAGAAGGTCAGGACTAGACCTGTACTTTTCCTTAACTGAGAGGCAGAATGGCAAAAAGGATAGAATGTCAGCCTTGGAGTCAAGAGAACCAGTTTGAAACCTGACTTAAATAATTACTAACTATATGACCTTGGACAAGTCATTTAATTTTAAGCTTTAATTCCCTTATCTCTTTGAGAGACTCATTTTCTTTATCTATAAAATAAGGACAATAATAAAATGTGTCTCATAGGATTTTTTGTGAGGATTCAGTGAAATAATGTAAGTAAAATACCCACCCTATGAGCCTTAAACTGTTATACAAAAGCCAGCTATTATTCACAACTTCTTTTAAATAGAAAAACAAACTCTCACAGTATAATTTATGTTTCATTTGTTGATGGGAGCTTATCTATTTTTTCTCCTAAAAGGGATGTGGTTTTTGTCTCTGACTCATCCCTTAAAAATCATCTAAATTGAATTGCTGCTGTTGTTGAATATCACCCCAGCCTACGTGACACTGTCCAGGACAAGACAAAGAAGAATGTGGAGTCCTTCCCTAAGAGACTCCATCAGCTTTGTCTCTGGAGAAACTCATTCAGATGGCCATTTAAAGAAACTGGAAAGGAAGAAAAGAGGAAAATGATAAATACTGAAAGGTTAGAACATGGAAAGGACTCTTTGCAAGCTTGAACAAAGAGTTGAGGACTATAGTGGCTGAAGCCACTAAGCTAAATATAGAGTATTGACTTTGAAAAGATAATAAGATGTGAAGCCTTTATTTGTCACTGGGGGAAGGGAAAGGGAGGAGTGAGTAGGACTGAAATGCTCCTGAGCATAGAAGCCCAGCGCTACACTCAGTGGAGGCAGATGCTCAAATTGATGTCTGACATCTTGTTTTAGCATTGGTGTGGAGATATTATTATCCAGAATTAAATAATACATCAAAGCTGTCTTTTGTGAGATTTATTTTCCCCAAATAGAGAAATATGGTGAATTGATTATGAAGAATAATATTTCATCTGTTGCTTTGTTTTCTACTTTAAAGAAGTGTGAGGGGACAAGAGTCCCAGTTCTCAGCTTCGGACCTTATCTAAAGAAAGATAATAAAGATAATACTTTACAAGTTCATCCATACATTGTAAATGAATCCCTAAGAGAAAATGTTGAGAATGCATGAAGAAATGGTGGTGATGGGTGATATTGGCAGGGAGGTGGGTAGGAGGTCTTCAGAACAAGCTGTCTCCTGCAGCTGTGAAAAGACACACAAACTTGGCTGCCAACTGTTCAGATCATTGTGCTCAGGCTCAATTTAGTTCCTTCTTATGTCAACTCATAATTTTGTGTTGAAGAAAATTGGCCTAGTTTGGCATAGGCACTGTCCCATAGCAACTTGGATGGATTGGACCAACAGCTGGATAATTTGATAGCAAGAACTTAAAGGTCATGAAAACTGGATGTAACAGCTGTTTCCATAAAGGGGGGGGGGGAGCTCACAACTGACAATGATGTAATCCCATTGCTGGAAATGTTTGGAATGTGATTGTCAGTCACATGGGTTAGAACTAGTGAAAACTAGTTTGAACCAGACTGCCCTTTTCTCAGAAAGATAGATATTGGCTAAGGATTTAACCATTAGAGAAGAATCCCACATAGTCATGCTTATCAAAACTCTGTGAAATATTAAAAATGCAACTTGGAAAGGACCTGCTTTTCAGGAGTTACTCAGCATTTGTTTTCCTCAGAGAACAATGTGAAGGCCCCTTATATCTATATGCCAACAAGTTTTGAAAGAGCAACTCTAATTTAATAGTGATGACATCAATCAGTCATCGAAAAAGTATTTATTTAGCACCCACTATATTCCAGATGCTATGTTTAGGTTTCAGGGATTCAAATCCAAAGAATAAAATGATCCCTACTCTCAGAGAGCTTATAATTCTATCAGAAGAGATAGCCTATGTATAATAAATACCAAATAAATATAAGGAGGTTGTGCAAGCATATGTCTGGGTATGCAACCATGTTTTAGCATCAAGGAGAGATGGGATTCTTGCTAGGCATGTGTACTAGAAACTTCTCTGGTTGCTTATAAATTTCTCTACATGAAGCATCCTACATCATTTCTAAACTTCACAGAAGAATTTAAAAAAAAATAGAAGAATGCATTAAAAGAACAAATGGCCTTAACATGAAAGAGGTACAAATTCCAACCTTGAATTGTTATGGGAAACTCTGCAGTGAGAAAATTGCGGCTGGTAGTTGTAATGAGGAGCAGCTAGGTAGCTCAGTGGATAGAGCACCTGGCTTAGCGTGAGAAGGACCTGGGCTTAAATTTGTTTTCAGATGCTTCTTAGCTGTGTGACCTGGGCAAATCACTAAACCCCAATTGCCTGATCCTTGCTGCTTTTCTGTCTTAGAGTTGGATACTAAAACAGTGGGGAAAGGAAGGAAGGAAGGAAGGAAGGAAGG
>NW_025340799.1:0-1910 GCF_016433145.1 Gracilinanus agilis | reverse complement strand
CCCAGCAGCTTCTCAGATTTATCCTCGCGCTCAGTGTCTGTCCGGGATCTATTGGCTCCTGAGGTCTGAGTTCTGGTTTTTTCCAAGGTCAAGCCCCCTGGTAGACCCCCTTGCTTGATCCTCTGCCAGAGATTTCTTTACAAGTCTCAGGGTGCTGCTTCCACAGTCGTTTACCCGTCCACGCTGGTTCCCCACTTATAGGCTTTAGTTCCTGGCTGTGTCTGCCTCCACCCAAGCCTCCGTAGTGCCTGAGCTCTGCTCAGCCTGCGCTCTGAGTCCTGCGTCCTGCTCCCGCGTTCAGATTTCGCCGGCGCTTTTTGGCTTAATGGGGTCCTAAGTCTTGCTGCTCTCAAGAACAGGCCCCTGAGCTGCCAATGACTCGATGGGTGCCCCAAACTTGCTCTATTTCTTTTTAGCTGGCTTCGGAGCTACAGGTGTTGTGTGTGGAAGGGGTGGGGGTGAGGTGGTTACTCAGCCCGCGATTTTGTGAGGGCTGTTTCACGCCTTTATAGCATGGAAATGCCTCGATTCCACGCACCTTCCACGCTGTGCCCTGTTGGGGGGGTTCCTCTGTTCGTCTGGACTTGTTTTTATGTCCCCTTGAGGAGTTTTGTGTGTGTTTTGGTCAGGAGAGGTTAAGAGCTGCTTCTTACTCTGCCGCCATCTTAACCTGGAAGACCTCCATCAATATTTTTGATATTTTGTTCTTCCAAAAAGAACTTTGTCATAGCTTTTTCTAATTCTATAAAAAATTTCTTGGTAGTTTAATAAGTATGACACTAAATAAGTAAATCAATTTGGGTATCATCATATTTATTATGTTAGTCCATCATACACATAAACAATTAATTCTTTTCCATTTGTATAGATCTAGTTGTAATTGTTTAGAAAGGGTTTGTAGCTATTTTCATATAATTCCTGTGTTAGTCTTTGCAGATAGATTTTTAAGTATTTCATGTTGTCTAGGGTGATTTTGGATGGAATTTGTCTTTCTAACTCTTTTTGCCAGGATGTTTTGGAAATATATAAATTGCTAACCCTGATCCTAACCCTAACACTAAAATCTATCATGTGATTTCATTTTGTATCATGCAACTTTGCTAAAGTTGCTGATTATTTCCACTAGCTTTATAGTTGATTCTCTAGGTTTTTTTTAAATAGACCATAATATCATCTGGAAAGAGGGATAGCTTGGTCTCCTAATTTGCTATTTTAATACTTTCAATTTCTTTTTCTTCTCTGATTACTACTGCTAGTATTTCTAGTACCATGTTAAATTATAAACGTGATAATGTGGGCATCCATGTTTCACTTCTGACCTTATTATGAAGGATTCTATTTCATCTCAATTGCTGATAATGCTTTTTTATATGGTTTAAAATATATACTATTTCTTATTTCTAGGAAAGGTCCTTCTATTCCTATACTTTCCAGTGTTTTCATTAGGAATGAGTGTTGTATTTTGTCAAACACTTTTTCTGCGTCTATTGAGATAATCATGTGATTTTGTTGGTTTGCTTGTTAATATAGTCAATTTAAGTGAATGGTTTCCATAACATTGAACAACCCTTGAATTTCTGGCATAAATTTTACATTATCATAATGAATAACTTTTGTAATCACTTGCTGGATTTTTAAATTAGTATTCTATTTAAGATTTTTAGAACTATATTCATTAAGGAGATTGGTCTGTGGTTTTCTTTCTCTGTTCTTATCTGCCTGGTTTGGCATCAGTAGCATATTTGTGTCATGAAATGAATTTGGGGAACTCCTTTTTTTTTTTTTAATTTTTTTAACATTTATTAATAATCATTTTTAACATGATCACATGTTTCATGCTCCTATTTTCCCCTTCACCCCCCGCACTCCCCCCACCCATGGCCGACGCACTTTTCCACTGGTTTTGTCAT
>NW_025340798.1:0-3250 GCF_016433145.1 Gracilinanus agilis | reverse complement strand
TATCACTCTTTGCAGATGATATGATGGTCTACTTAAAAAATCCTAGAGAATCAACTAAGAAGCTTGTAGAAATAATCAACAACTTTAGCAAAGTTGCAGGATACAAAATAAATGCACATAAATCATCAGCATTTCTATACATTTCCAACACATTAGAGCAGCAAGAGGTAGAAAGAGAAACACCATTTAAAATCACCCTAGACAATATAAAATACTTGGGTATCAATCTAACAAAACAAACACGGCTATTATACGAAAACAACTACAAAACACTTTCTAAACAAATAAAACTGAATCTAAACAATTGGAAAGCCATTGATTGTTCATGGGGAGGATGAGCTAACATAATAAAAATGACCATTCTACCCAAATTAATTTACCTATTTAGAACCATACCTATCAAATTACCAAAAAACTTCTTTACTGAATTAGAAAAAAACTATAACAAATTTCACTTAGAATAACAAAAGATCAAGAATATCAAGGGAAATAATGAAAAAAAAAAGTGAAGGAAGGGGGCCTAGCAGTACCAGATATTAAACTATACTATAAAGCAGCAGTCATCAAAACAATATGGTACTGGCTAAGAGATAGAAGGGAGGATCAGTGGAATAGACTTGGGGTTAATGACATCAGCAAGACAGTCTATGATAAACCCAAAGAGCCCAACTTTTGGGACATGAATCCACTATTTGACAAAAACTGCTGGGAAATTTGGAAAACAATATGGGAGAGATTAGGTTTAGATCAACATCTCACACCCTACACCAAGATAAATTCAGAATGGGTGAGTGACTTGAATATAAAGAGGGAAACTATAAATAAGTTAAATGAACACAGAATAGTATACTTGTCAGATCTCTGGGAAAGGAAAGATTTTAAAACCAAGCAAGAGTTAGAGAAAATTACAAAATGTAAATTTAATGGTTTTGATTATATTAAACTAAAAAGCTTTTGTACAAACAAAAACAATGCAACCAAAATCAGAAGGGAAACAACAAATTGGGAAAAGATCTTTATAACAAAAAACTCTGACAGGGGTCTAATTACTCAAATATACAAGGAGTTAAATCAATTGTATAAAAAGATTAGAACACTTTCTCATGCACTTATTGATACTTTTGATTTCTTTACCTAAAAATTGCCTATTCATGTCTCTTGCCCATTTATCAATTGGGGAATGGCTAAAATGAAAGAAGGGGAGAGTAATGAATGCTGGAGGGGATGTGGCAAAATTGGGGCATTAATGCATTGCTTGTGGAGTTGTGAAATGATACAACCATTCTGGCTGGCAATTTGGAGCTATGCTCAAAGGGCTATAAAAAAAAATGCCTGCCCTTTGATCCAGCCATACCATTGTTGGGTTTGTACCCCAAAGAGATCATAAATAAACAGACTTGTATGAAAATATTTGTAGCTATGCTTTTTTGTGGTGGCAAAAAACTGGAAAAGGAGTGTATGCCCTTCATTGGGGAATGGCTGAACAAATTGTGGTATATGCTGGTGATGGAATACTATTGTGCTAAAGGGAATAATAAACTGGAGGAGTTCCAGGTGAACTGGAAAGACCTCCAGGAACTGATGCAGAGTGAAAGGAGCAGAGCCAGAAGAACATTGTACACAGAGACTGATATACTATGGTAAAATCAAAAGTAATGGACTTCTGTACCAGCAACAATGCAATGACACAGGACAGCTCTGAGGGATTTATAGAAAGGAAGGCTACCCACATTCAGAGGAAGGACTGCAGGAGAGGAAACATATAAGAAAAACAACTGCTTGAACGCATGGGTTGGGGTGGACATGATTGGGGATGTAGACTCGAAACTACCACACCAATGCAATTATCAACAATTTAGAAATAGGTCTTGATCAATGACACATGATAAAACCAGTGGAAATGTGCGTCAGTCATGGGTGGGGGGAGTGCGGAGGTGAGGGGAAATTAGGAGCATGAATCATGTAACCATGTTAAAAACAAATATTAATAAATGTTTAAAAATACATAAATAAATAAATAAATAAATAAATAAAAAGAGAGAGTGAAGGCCTTATCAGTCTGGTCCCAGCCTATCTTTCCATCCTTGAAATTATTTCCCCTCCTACACTCTAAAATCCAAGCAAACTGGTCTTCTCTCTATTCTTC
The DNA here is from genome assembly GCF_016433145.1 of Gracilinanus agilis. Taxonomy (NCBI): domain Eukaryota; kingdom Metazoa; phylum Chordata; class Mammalia; order Didelphimorphia; family Didelphidae; genus Gracilinanus; species Gracilinanus agilis. The sequence continues at coordinate 1,104 of NW_025340798.1, read as the reverse complement.
ACATGACACAATCAATTTTTATTTCTGTGCTTTTGTGCTGGGCATCCCCTATGCCTAAAATATTCTCCTACTTCATTTTTGCCTTTTAGAATACTTTTCTCTTTCTTCAAGATGTACCTCAAGTACATCTTGAAGCCTTTCTTGATCCTCCCAACAGACTTTCACTCTTATACTTGACTACTTTGCATTTATTTTATATATATGTATATATATATATATCACTTATTGTATATATTTTACTATATATCTCATTTATCAATATTTATCCATTTGTTTCAACATTATAAAATAAGAATTATATATTACATTGATTACATATATTCTTATTTTAGCTGCTTACAAGTCTGGATTGCTTTATTCTTTATCTTTAACCCTTAGTGCCATGCCTGGTTCATGGTAGATGATTTATTTTTAAAATTGTTGATTGAGGGGGCAACTGGGTAGCTCAGTGGATTGAGAGCCAGGCCTAGAGACGGGAGGTCCTAGGTTCAAATCTGGCCTCAGACACTTCCCAGCTGTGTGACCCTGGGCAAGTCACTTGAACCCCATTGCCTACCCTTACCACTCTTCTGCCTTGGAACCAATACACAGTATTGACTCCAAGATCGAAGGTAAGGATTTAAAAAAAATTGTTGATTGATTGATGTGATAGCATTAAAAAGTAGATTTCTCAGTTTAGCAAATATTTAAAAGAGTTAAAGTTGTCTTTTGTTTTATTTACATCTGAGAGCCTTAGAAGTCATTTATTTTACCTACTACCAGAAACTCCTCTAATCAAGTAGTTCTTTAGCTTTTTTGTTTCATAGACCCCTTTGGGAACTGTCTTCCAGAATTATGTTCTACAATGGATGAAATGAAATACATATTATTATAAGTGAAAATAATTATATAGAAATAAAGATGTAATCATCTCCCAAGTTCATAGACCTGAAATCAACAAAGAAATATTGATGATCCTTGGATGCTAGTTTAAGAATGCATGTCATTTAGCTAGAAGTATCAGATTTCAAAATGCATTACAAAGTGGTAATAACAAAAACAATTTGGTCCTGGCTAGGAAATAAAGTGGTGGATCAGTGGAATACAGTATATATATATATATAT
>NW_025340797.1:0-1444 GCF_016433145.1 Gracilinanus agilis | reverse complement strand
AAAGATTTTGCTCAAGCCCTGAACCTTAAACTTGTGTATGTCCACCCGCCTCTTATGTCTTTCTTGTAGACAATGTATGGTAGGATTTTGGTTTCTAATCCACTCTGCTATTTGCTTCCGTTTTATGAGAGAGTTCATCCCATTCACATTCAGAGTTATAATTATAAGTTGTGCATTCACTGACATTTTTGTATCCTCCCCTATTCCTACCCCTTCTTCTTAATCTATTTCATTTTAAACCAGTGGTTTGCTATTAAGCCGCTATCCCTTATTCCCTCCCTTGATTAACTTCCCTTTCTACCCTCTCCCTTATTATTCCCCTTTTTTTGTTTTTAAAGGCCTAATGAATTCCCTCCCCCTTCTTCTCCCCTCCCTTTTTTGACCTCCCCACTCCCCTGCTCCCCTTGGTTTATCCCTTCTGACTTTCTCAGTAGGGTTAGATAAGAGTTTTATATCCCAATGGATAGTATAGATACTCTTCCCTCTCTGGGTTGATTAGACTGAGAGTAAGGTTTAAATATTACCTCTTAATACTCTCTTCCTCTCCTTCTTATAATAGTATTTTTCCCCTCTCCTTCCCATGCCCTCTTTGTGTGTAATAGAATATCCTATTTTTCTTATTCTCTCACGTTTCTCTTGGTGTCCTCTGCTATTCACCCCCCTCTTTTCCATTCCCCATGTCATCTTAGACCATTTAGTGTTCCACCCTCTCCCTGTGAATTATTCTTTTGATTACTATAATAGTGAATACTATTATAGTGAATAGAGTTCACTACAGAGAATTATACATAGCATTTCTCCACAGGAATACAGATAATTAGATCTTACTGAGGCCCTTAAAAAGGCAAATTTAAAAATTATGTTTTCTTTCTTTCCCCTCTATTTCTTATTTACCTTTTCACGTTTCTCTCGATTTTTGTGGTTGGATATCAAACTTTCCATTTAGCCCTGGTCTTTTCTGTGCAAATTCTTGGAAATCTTCAATTTTGTTGAATGCCCATATGTTTTCCTGGAAGTATATAGTCAATTTTGATGGGTAGTTGATCCGTGGTTGCTGGCCCAGGTCTCTTGCTTTTCTGAATATCACATTCCAAGCCTTGCAGTCATTTAGCATGGAGGCTGCCAGATCCTGTGTGATCCTGATTGGTGTTCCTTGATATTTGAATTGTCTCTTTCTGGCTTCTTTTAAGATTTTTTCTTTTACTTGGAAGCTCTTGAATTTGGCTATTATATTCCTGGGCATTGTCTTTTCTGGGTCTAGTGTAGAGGGTGATCTATGGATCCTTTCAATGCATATATTGCCCTCTTGTTGTAGAACTTCAGGGCAATTATACTTAATAATTTCTTTTTATATGGAGTCCAAATTTCTATTAATTTCTGCTTTTTCAGGGAGACCGATGATTTTCAAATTGTCTTTTCTAGACAGGTTTTCTTGGTCTGTCCC
>NW_025340796.1:0-1008 GCF_016433145.1 Gracilinanus agilis | reverse complement strand
TAAATGGGAAACAGTTAACAGAGGAAAGATACTAAAATTAAAAGAATCTGGGGAAGACTTCCTAGAAAATATAGGATGTTAGTTGGTACTCAGGGGAAGCCAGAGATGTCAATGGGCAGAGTAGTTGAGGGAGAACATTTCACGCATGGGGGACAGACAGAAAAATTACTACCACAAGATGGAGTGTCTTCTTCATGGAACAGCAAGGAGGCCAGTGCTACTGGATTAAAGATTATGTGTTGTGGAATAAGGTATAAGAAGGCTGAAAATGTAGGAGGGAGCTAGGTTATGAAGGGCTTTGTATACCAAACTGAGAATTTTGTATTCTATCCTAGAGGTGATAAAGAAAGCAGGAGAGTTTGTTGGGGGTGGAAGTGACATGGTTGGACCTTCACTTCAGGAAGGTCACTTTGGTGGCTGCATAGAGGATGGATTGGAATGGGTAGAGACTTGAGGTAGGAAGACATACCAGTGAGATGATGAGAGGTTATACTAGAGTGGTACAGAAGAGAGAAAGGGGGTATTTGAAAGACATTGCAAAGGTGAAATAAACAGGGTCTGGCATTAGCTTGCATATGGCATGAGAGAAATAGTGAGGAATCCAGCTTGACTCCTAGGTTGAGAGTCTGGGGGAATGGGAGGCTGGTGTTGCCCTCTATATTGATAGGGAAAGTAAGAGAGGGAAAAGGTTTGAGGGGAAAGATAATGAGTTTTGTATGTGTGATCTTGAAGAAAGGTGCAAACTTTAGGCTTCAGTTTCTCCACTTATAAAATGAAGGTTTCTTCTGCCTCTGAATCTATAATCTCATAAGTGATAGAACCAGAGCTTACAATTGAATTACTAAATGAGATTACACCTACATCAATGAAAAATAGATGATGATGAATATAAACAAAGTCTTTTAAAGACCCCAAGAACAAGTCTGTCTCTATCAATCTGTCTCTGTCTCTGTCTCTGTCTCTGTCTCTGTCTCTGTCTCTGTCTCTCTCTCTCTCTCTCTCTCCCTC
>NW_025340795.1:0-8133 GCF_016433145.1 Gracilinanus agilis | reverse complement strand
TTCTAGTTTTTTCCAAGGTCAAGCCCCCTGGTGGATTCCCTTGCTTGATCCTCTGCAGGAGGTTTCTTTACAAGTCTCAGGGCGCTACTTCCACAGTCGTATACCCGTCTGCACTGGTTCCCCACTTAGGCTTTAGTTCCTGGCTGTGTTTGCCTCCACCCACACCTCTGCTCAGCCGCACCCACGCCTCTGCTCAGCGGGCACTCTGCGCCCAGGGTCCACTCTCTGCTCCCGCGCGCGCTCAGCTTTCGCGTGCGTTCTTGACTTAATGGGGTCCTAAGTCTTGCTGCTCTTAGGAACAGGTCCCGGAGCTGCTGATGACTCGATGGGTGCCCCAAACTTGCTCTATTTCTTTTTAGCTGGGTTCGAAGCTATAGGTGAGTGTGGAGGGGGTGGGGGTGGGGCGGTTGCTCAGCTCGCGATTTAAGGAGAGCCCTTTTTAGCCTGGAAATGTCTCGATTCCACGTACCTTCCACACTGTGCCCTGTTGTGGGGTTCCTCCGTTCGTCTGGACTTGTTTTTATGTCCCCTTGAGGAGTTTTGTGTGTTTCGGTCAGGAGAGGTTAAGAGCTGCTTCTTACTCTGCCGCCATCTTAACCCGGAAAAAGAAGAAGTACTTTTTTTTAATTGTGCAAATAAGACCAAATGTCTAATCCTCAGGAAAACTATTCAGCAATGTTATATTTTAAACCAAAGAAAGCCTCCTGATAATCATTATTCTATAGGTGAAAAGTACCCTCTAAATACTCTACACCTGGTACTGCCCTAGGTTATAAATTCCTAAAAATTAAAACCAGAATGTCTACCTTGCCTAATTCCCTAATTCTATAGTTGAGGAAATAGATTCAGAGGATAAGTGACTAGTGCTGATTTAGTGCTAATTAGTGAGGAGCCAAGTATTATCATCTGGAACTGATTAAGGTTCATCCTTTGGTAATTTAGGTCCAATATTTGACTGAAATGATCACTTAAGGTTATTTGTTAACAAAATGAGCTTTACTTAGTCACAACATAGAAAGGATGGATACTCAACAAGAATAGAAGCTTCCCTTCTTTCTAACCTTCCCTCAGTTAGACACAGTTTCTCATACTTCCATACTGAAGAGAAGGGTATGATGACGTTTTCTCCATCCTCTTCACACCAACTGTGAAGGATTCAGACCTCATGTGGTTGGGCCTTTTTATGCTCTTAGGTGATGAGGGAATCATGAGGAATCTGCATTAATGCTGAGGTGGCTTTAGCCTTAGCCTTTAGGCCAAAAAAGTCTTGCTTTTTAGAGAAAGGACTAAGCTAATCTCCATGTTGGGATTTGGGGAAGGGAAGATTGATAGATATAGAGAAAGGTCCTCAAGACTCAGTCCAGTGGAATGCATTTAATTTCCTAAGTGAGCACCCTCTTCAATTGAGAATGGAACTTACACCCAGTCATATCCAAAGAAAATTAGGTAGCACAAGGACCTCCATCTCAAGATAATGGAGAGAAGAAAAGACACCAAATGGCTGGAAAAAGATAACGTTTGTCTTATGAGCAGAAATAGAGAGGAAATCAAGTGGACAGTTATAATTACTTATCTCTACTTTCTCATCTCTCTAAACAAAATCTTTTAGAGATTGATTGTACACTTTGAGGATCTCATATATCCTTGAAGAAAATATGAGAAGGAAACAGCTGGACTTTCACAAACAGTTTTCTATAGCAGATCACTCTTCACAATTGTACAATCGACCAAAAAGTTAAAAGAAAACCTGTTTTAGGTATTTTAAGATTTGCCTTAATTGGTGCCTCCATAGATAGAACTCATTTCATTCAACCCCTGACTATTAATATCAAATGAGGCTTACAACTAGGGAATGTATATTCCTCAAAAAGGAGTAGCTCAGTGGTGCTGTGGCTAGAGTGCTAGATCTGAAGTAGAGAAAATTCAACTTCCAAGTTCAAATCTGGTCTCAGGCACTTACTGTCACTATGTGACCGTGGGCAAGTCACCTAACCCTGGTGGCCTCAGTTTCCTCTTCTATAAAATGAGTTAGAAAAGAAAACGGCCAACCACTCCAAGAAAACTCCAAATGGGGTCACAAAGAGTCAGACATGACTAAAATGATTGGACAACAACAAGATTCATCAACAATGTTTGCCTCTTACACAGAGAACAGCTGAACAGCCTCAGATTCCAAATGACTGAAGGATTCTGCATAGAATTAAATTCCCTTAAATGCTCAATTCTGCCCACTCTTTAAAAACCCCACTTTCTATACATTGAAGCTACAATTCCCAATAGTCATGCTAAGATAGAGACACCCACGCATTCTCAAAAATTAAATGCTATAAGATAACTGATTTATATCTGTGCTGTGTGCAGAAGGACCTCCCAGGTGGTTGCCTGAAAAGAGCTTAAGGGGAGAGTGGAAGAGCTCTGCTCTCACCTGCTGCTTCTCTGACTGCCCGGAAAAGAATGAGGCCAATTCAGCTGAGTGCCAGTACTGTGCAGCCTTATGGCCTTCCTATTCACTTTTGGTCTAGCCAGGTCACATGGCATTATCTTCCTTATTGCTACTCTCTTTGTGGTCTGTTTCACATAGTCCCTAAGGTTTAAAGTTAAACCTGTATCTTATACATTCCAAATTCCATGCACATCTGAGGGCCATGATGGGTGGAGGGAGTACAGGAGAAAAGAAAAGAAAAGCAGAAGAGGTGCTAACCCTTTTTAGAAAGAGGGCCAACTCTGAAGTCTCCTGGGGCTAGTACAACCTTCAGAGATTGACATGCAATTGAGGTCAGCTCCATGCCATTTGGCACAATTAGTAAGCTTAAAATAGAGACCCATCTTCTTCCTCTCTTGAGTTGCTAGTACACTACTCCCTTGCAAAAATTACCTCTTATGTATTTTATATAATCTTGCTTTGAGTTCATGTTGCTTCCCCCAAAAGAATGCCAGTTCTTTGATGGGAAGAAATGTTGCATTTTTTCTTTTTGTGCAGTTATCTCCTTACATAGTGCCTAGAGCAGGTACTTACTAAACAAGTGCTGATTGATTAATTGATTGATTGATTCCTCTAATCTGGGTAATATGGCATTAAAAATAATGTGCCATTCTTCTCATGAAGATAACCCAGAAGAAAGCTGTAGATATATCTCCTATCTTATGTGGTTTCCTTAACCCAGTTGGCAGTAGCTTTCATAATAGCCTACCCCAGAAAAACTTCATACTAAATGGTAACCTCATGACATATGCCATGGGTCAATAGGAAAAAAAACTAATGATACTTCAGGTGACCCCATTTTGTTGTATGAGTAAGACCCAGAGCCACCAGTGGAGAAGGCCAGATAACAAAGATGCTAGTCAAGTTGTTGATTTTGAAGTTGTTAATTAAATTCCCTAAACCTATCCAAGAGTAATAACAATTATGGGGGGAGATTTTATCGGTCCCACTGGAGCATCCAGTTTTCCAGAACTGTGCCTTTTGGGATTTCCAAGTTATACACCTCCCAACTCTAGACTTCCTCAGGTTATTAACCCTCCAGCATCAATGCAATAGATGTGGGCCTATGTGTAAGGGATTGTCCATGACCTAGAATAGATATTTGGTATGTTCTCATGACAGATCATGAGCTTGTGGTTCAGTCTGGGGTCTGTTTTCCATTTAGCTACCCTGTAGCCAAACGCATTCGTAAAGCTGAGTTTTTCACCTCACTTGAAACAGACATCTGGGTGGTACTATTAAAAGTCACGGCCAGTCGCTTGTTCCAAGGGAACATAAACGTCAAGAATCTCTAGGTTTTAAAGCACATCAGAGAACATCCAGTCCAACACTTATCAGAGAAGGTATTTCCTCTACAACATTCCTGATAGCTATTCAGTCTCTCCTTGAAGAACTTGAGCAATAATGAATTCACTACCTTAAGCAGTTCAGTTTAGTTTTAGACAACTCATATATTATGTCAAGGTAATATCTACAACTCCTACCTAATGCTGCCCTCAGCACCAAAGAGAAGGAATCAAATCCTTCTTCCATAAGTCAGTCCTGCCAATACAGGAATCAACCAATCAATCAAAAAGCACTTATTACTTACTTGCAATGAGCCAGGTACCATGTTGGGTGTACAAAGAGAAATACAAAGCAATCTTCAAGGAATTTTCATTTCTCTTAGGGCTTGAGGTGAGGAGAACTTGGGAATTCTACATATACACACACTCAAAATATAGATAAAGTAAACACAAGGTAATTTCGGTGTAGTTGGGGCACTAATCCTAGAAAGATCAGAAATGCTTCATGTAGAAGAAGGAGAAGGCATTTTGAGTTTAACTTTGAAAGAAGCTAGTGATTCTAAAAGGCTGAGGGGACAAGGTCATGCATTCTAGGCATGGAGAACTGTCTGTACAAAGGAATGAAGATAAGAGATGCATTATTGCGTATGAGGAACAATAAGTAGGTCAGCTTGTTTGGACTTTACAGTATATGATGTGGAACAATGTATAAATCTATAAAGATAGGCTAGAACCAGACTATGGAAGGATTTAAGAGTCAAAGAAGTTTATATTTTGTAAGGAAAGGGGATAGAGAATGAACCTGTAATTTCATCATCATGGGGAACTCCTGGCTAAGGAAATTCCCTCGACAAATGCAAATTGGCACCTTCTCTGCAACATATTGTCTGAGATAGTTGCATAGAGCTCTGAGATCTAAAATAATTTGCCCAGAGTCATCAACCAGTTTATGTAGAGCCAAAAGGAAACAATGAAGCTTTTAGAGCAGAGGGGGTAATGTAAACAGATCATATGCTTTAGAAGTACCTATGTGAATAATGAATTGGAAAGGGAAGAACTTTCAGTTGAGGCAGGTAACAAATTAATAAATTGTTGTTGAGAAATTATAGAGGTTTGAAATGATCTGGCATATGTTAGAGTTGAGAGAAGGGGAAGGATACTAGATATATTGAGGAGATGGAATCATTAAGTCTTGGAGACTGAATAGAGGGAGAGGAAAATGAAAGGGAGATGTTAAAGATGACTCCAAGGTATCAAAGTTAGGTGACAAGATAGTGTGGTCCTTGGTAGGAATAGGGATGTTAAAAATCAAGGAAAAGAGAAATAAAGAAAGGAGGTGGACTTGGAGAAGAGAATGAGTTTAGGATACCTATGGATCATCCTCCATTTGGAAATGCCCAATTGCTGGTTGACAGTATGAGAGGGTTGCTCAGGAGCGAGATGAGGACTAGATATAATAGATCTAAGGATTATTTCCTTAATGATGATATTTGAACTCATGGTAACTGATGATATTATTTAGAGAAAGGATGTAAAAAGGGAAAAAAGAGTCCAGGATACAGCATTGGGGTTCAGTAAAAAGAACAGAAAAGGAACAGGTTTACAGGCAAAAATAATGATAGCTTGCATTTATATAGTACTTTGAGATTTGCAAAGCTCTTTTAAACCCTTGCCTTCCATCTTAGAATCAATAATGTGTGTATTGGTTTTATAAAGATTATAATTAACATACAATAACTAATTATTACATTTTTATAGTTTATTAATAATAACTAAAGTAAAAAAAAATCTAGCTAACCAACCCTACTTGTGAGAGAAGAGAGAGATGGAAGAGTTTACAGAACTATCTAAACAATAACATAAAGATGCACGTAAACGGAAAGGGAAAAGGAATTTTGGGACGGGGAAAGAATTCTGGGAGATGGAGTTCAAGGTACAAAATTTCTAATTAATACAGTTCCAAGGCAGAAGAGTGGTAAGAGCTAGGCAATGGAGGTTAAGTGACTTACCCAGGGTCACACAACTAGGAACTGTCTGAGGCTAGTATGTCCCATCTCTAGGACTAACTCTCAATCCATGGAGCCCCATAGCTGCTCCTACAAAGTATTTTGTATATATTTTCCCTTTTGAAACATAACTTTGTAAAAATAGGTACTGTTATTATCCTAATTTTCAAATGAGAAAACCGAGATTTAATTTGCCCATTTAAAATTTTTTTAATTTACAAAGCTAATAAGTATGTGAGGTGGAACTTGAACTCAGGTCTTTCTAACTCTACCCTCTCTCTCTAATGTTTCTCTAGAATAGGTGGGAAGATAATTAAGCAAGAAAGGTATTCTGAAAACCCTTAAAGAAGAGAGTAGTCAATCATGTCAAATGTTTCAAAGAGACCACAAAGAATGGGTACTAAGGAAAGGTTTTGAAGACAGTTATTATCTCTTCTCCACGATAAATAGCACAGTTCCCACCAGCGATCCTTATATAGCATGGTCTCTAGTCCCTCATGATCATGGTCACATTTTTCTAGCTGTTTTTCAACCTATCAAAGTCATCCTTTAAATGCTCTGCTTAGAACAATAAATTCAAACTATGACTTACTAAGGGTGGCATTTAAAAAAGATTATAACAGCTTTTGGTTCTAGAGTCAAGACACTCCAAAGAATACAATCAAACATCACATTAGCTTTTCTGACACTATCACACAGTTGACATGTAGTCTGCTATCTAATAAATTGTGTGTGGGGCGGTCATAGTAACAAATCCCACATCCTGAACTTGCACTCATAATTTTTTAACCCAAACATAAGAATTTATATTTTTCCATTTTAAATGTCATTGAACTAGCATTGGCCCATTGTTTTAATTTATTAAAGTCTTTAGTCATCCTGATTTTTTCATAAAATATCAGTTATCTCTGAGATTTGTGTCATTCACAAATTGTAAATGTATGCCATTCAGGTGACTCTTGGAGGTATACAAAGAACTTTCTTCATGATGAACTTGACAGTTACGCAGCACTGGTATGATTATCTCCATTTTAAAGATGAGGAAACTGAATCCCAGAGAGGTCACCCAATAAGTGGCAGAATTGTTACTCAAACTTAGTTCTTCTGACTCCAAGACTTACAACTTTGATCCTAGTTGATTTCCAATATTGGGGAAAGCATTTTTTTTTACACAGGATCAAAATATGGAGTGCTGTGGTACTCCAATGTAGAACCTCCTCCATGTCGACATCTATACATATATTCACACTACTGGGGTATGGTCATTCAGTCAATTACAAATCCACCCCAGGATACTGCCATCTAGCTTATTTCACTCTATCTTTCCCAGGACGAATTTCTGAGAGAATTTTGTCCATTCTGAAATAAAGAAATGCTACATATGTGGCGTTCCCCTAATTATTGGTCTAGTGACACTATCAAAAAGGAAATGGTCCTAATCCTTCATAACCTATTTATGGTTCTTTGCTGGCTCACAATAATCACAGCTTTTCTTTCTTGAGGCTTACAACTCAAGAGATATACAAACCTTTTTTGTACAAAATCTTTTTTTTTTTTATAACACAAATTCCTGTTTTACCGGATGATGAGATCACAGATTTAGAACTAGAAGGAAACTTAGGAGTCACCTACCCCAAACCCTTTATTTTACAGATGATGAAACTGAGTCTCAAAGATGTTAAGTGAATTACCCAGAGTCAAGCCACTAGTAAGTGTCAGAAGCAATATTCGAACACAGGTCTTGCAAGCTCCAAGTCCAACATTCTACATCGACTACACCATGCTTTCTCTGGAGAATAAGCTGGAGGAATTGGTTTTACAATGGTGATCAATTAGATTGGAAAGCAATGTTGCATACTCAAGCTCTCTGCCTCTGTTTCTCTGCCTCTTTCTCTTTTCTCTTGCCCCCTTAGATATAGAAAAAAAGCTTTAGACATATTCTCTGGTAAAGCTCATCAATTTGCTAAATGTTCATAAAAGCCATAGGGCTTTTCCCCTCGGGACTTCCATGTTCCCACTCATTCTAGCCCTAATACTAATGTAAGAGTTCCTGAGACCACTCACAGGATCCCCCAGGCATTCGCATAAAACCCTTCAAAATGGTTATATCACCTCCAGGCATTCACCACGATGTGCTAGTAACACATAAGTGCTAATGGTGCTAAATCTGTGGTCAGTAATTATATTCATGTCTAATAAGGCTTATAGCTAACTAGCATGGGCTTACTATTGGGCAAATGTCAACGTGAAGTGAAAAATGCCTACATAATTCCAGAGAAACATTTTAAGTCATTTCATTTTAAAATCTGGTGCACTGTTGTTGAGACATAAAATTACGGAAACTATATATATATATATA
>NW_025340794.1:0-2229 GCF_016433145.1 Gracilinanus agilis | reverse complement strand
GCCGGTCACCGGTCCCCCGTGCACCAGGCCGCTGCCCGGCCCCACGTCCCCGGGGTGACTGAGTGGTGGCAGGCCGGGCTGGCGCAGCCGCTGCTGTTGCTGCTGCTGCTGTTGCTGCTGCTGCTGCTGGGTGCGGGACGCCATCTGCTTCATCATGAGGGCCGCGTTCTGGCGCTGCTGCTGCTGCTGCTGCTGCTGGTGTTGTTGCTGCTGCTGCTGCTGCTGCTGCTGCTGCTGCAAGGCCTGCGGGTCCGGGCCCGGGTGCTGCAGCGCCGGGCCGGGGGGAAAGCTGTCGGGCACCGGGGGTGTGAAGTCTCCGGGCAGGCCTGGGTAGGCCGAAGGGGACAGGTGGTTGTCCAGCGCTCCGCTGTGCAGGCCGCCGTTCCACGAGGCGCAGCGGTCCACGCCAGGAGTGCCTGGGAAGTCGAACCTCGCCCTCTTGGCCACGTTCATGTAGGGAGCATCGAAGTGCTGCAACCTCTGGTTCGGCGCCGGCGGCTGCGGCTGCTGCGGGGGAGCAGGGGGAGGCGCCGGGTGCTGCATGGTAAACACCGCGTCCGAGTAAGGGTGCATGCTCCGGTTCTCCAGGCGGTGGATGGGGTATTCGAACTGGGCGTGCTGGGTTGGAAGGAGGGGCCCGCCGTCTTGCAAGCTGCCACTGGCCGGGTTGGCCTCCGCCTGGGGCTGCCGAGGGAGGGCCGGGGGGCACGAGTTCTGTCTGGCCAGCAACCCAGGTGGCTGCTGCTGTTGCTGCTGCTGCTGCTGGGGCTGCTGCTGCGGCGGCGGCGGCTGCTGGGGCTGCGGCTGGGGAGGAGGGGGCTGCGGCTGGGGCGGCTGCGGGGCCTGTTGCATTAAGGGGTGCCTGACCGCGTTAACCCCGGGTTCCATGCCCACTGCCATCTTCCGGGCCCCTCCAAACCTCTCGAAGAACACTCCGCCGCCGCTGCCCCCGTGCTGCTGTTGCTGCTGCTGCTGCTGGGGATGAATCTTGGACATGGCCACCATGCCGGGGGCTCTGGGTAGAGCCGGGGCTCCCGGGAAGGCGCCCCCGGGCACCTGTCTGCCAGTCCCGTAGTGAGGCAGCTGGCCCTCGGTCTCCGAGGGCGAAAACACTGGCAGATCGAAGTGTCCAGAGGGCCCGTCGCCAGGGTAATTGTATTCCAGGGACTCGACGCCCCCTTGGTTGGCCATCCTGCGCGCCTCCAGGCTGTGGGAATCCGAGCTGCTGGAGGCCGGGAGGCCGTGGAAGGAGGCCGCCCGGTTGGGGGACTGATCCAAGGGTAGGCACGGGGCAGGCACCGCATGGCCCGACGGTCCCGAGCTGTGGTGTTGGAACTCCGGGATATTGCCGGGCCTCTGCTGCCCGAAACCTTCACCCCCTTGGGTTTCCGCCATATGCTCGTAGCCTTCAGCGAAACCAGGCTGGTTGCCCAGGCCACCCCCACCGCCGCCGTAGCCCAAAAGCCGGCCCCCGTGCAAGCAGGAGGCACCGGGATCCGGGCCTGCGAAGTTGCCGCCGAAGTGGGGGTGGTGCTGGTGAGGGTGGTGGCCGCCAGGGTGGCCGTGGTGGGGCTGCTGGCCACCGAAGAACCCGTGCACCGGCTGAGGCTGCAGGCCCCCTGCATGCAGCTCGGAGTGCCCTCGCCCGTGGAAGCCGTAGGGCTCCCCGGCCATGCCCATGTTCATGCCCAAGAGAGGGGGCTCGCCCAGGGCGCTGATGGCAGGGTCTGCCGGCCCCCCCGCGTGAAAAGCCGGGGCTTTGAAATGGCCGTTCATGCTCAGGCCGGGTTCGCCAAAGTTTCTCTCGCCTTGGCCAGCGTTTCGGCTATTGATCGGGGGCTCAAACTGATCCAGGCCGAACATACTTTCGGGGGAGGGGGAAGAGGGTCAGGGGGCGGAGGAGAATCAATAGGGCATGACAGCCTGCTTCTCCCCGCGCGCCTCCTGCCAGCAGCTCGCTGTGCCCCCGGGACCGGCGCTCCGAGGCGGCTAGGGGCGCGCTCAACTGGGTAAGGGCGCAGTGCGCGCCGCCACCTCGCCCTGGGGCCGGAGCCGGGGCCGGGGACCGGGGGCCGGGGACACCGGGTGAGCGGGGCCGGGGGCGTAGGGGGGGTGTGTCTCCGCTCCTCACCCAAAATACTGCCTCGGCCAGAATCCCGCGGGCAGGGCTCACATCTTGCAGAATGGTAAGGCCTCTAGGGGGAGAGCAGCCGGCCACATGCCCCGGGC
>NW_025340793.1:0-2956 GCF_016433145.1 Gracilinanus agilis | reverse complement strand
TAGATAAGAGTTTTATGTCCCAATGGATAGTATAGCTACTCTTCCCTTTCCGGATTGATTACACTAAGGGTAAGGTTTGATTATTACCTCTTAATGCTCTCTTCCTCTCCTTCTTATAATAGTATTTGTCCCCTCTCCCTCCCATGCCCTCTTTGTGTGTAATAGAATATTCTATTTTCTTATTCACTCAAGTTTCTCTTGGTGTCCCCTGCTATTCACCCCCTCTTTCCCATCCCCCATGTCATCTTAGATTATTTAGTGTTCCACCCTCACCCTGTGAATTATTCTTCTGATTACTATAATAGTGAATATTATAATAGTGAATAGAGTTCACTACAGAGAATTATACATAACGTTTCTCTACATAGGAATACAGAAAATTAGATCTCACTGAGGCCCTTAAAAAGGAATATTTAAAAATTATAAGTTTTCTTTCTTTCCCCTCTGTATCTTATTTACCTTTTCATGTTTCTCTCGATTTTTGTGGTTGGATATCAAACTTTCCATTTAGCCCTGGTCTTTTCTGTGCAAATACCTGGAATTCTTCAATTTTGTTGAATGCCCATACTTTCCCCTGGAAATATATAGTCAATTTTGATGGGTAGTTGATCCGTGGTTGCAGGCCCAGCTCTCTTGCCTTTCTGAATATCGTATTCCAAGGCTTTCGATCTTTTAGCATGGAGGCTGCCAGATCCTGTGTGATCCTGATTGGTGCTCCTTGATATTTGAATTGTTTCTTTCTGGCTTCTTGTAAGATTCTTTCCTTTGCTTGGAAACTCTTGAATTTGGCAATTATATTTCTGGGTGTTTTCTTTTCTTGATCGAATGTCGCAGGTGTTCTATGAACCCTTTCAATGTCTATATTGCCCTCTTGTTGTAGGACTTCAGGGCAATTTTGCTGAATTATTTCTGTTAGTATGGAATCCAGGTTTCTATTAATTTCTTGTTTTTCTGGAAGACCAATTATTCTCAAATTGTCTCTTCTAGACCGGTTTTCTTGGTCTGTCACTCTCTCATTGAGATATTTTATGTTTCCTTCTATTTTTTCAGTCTTTTGACTTTGTGTTATTTGTTCTTGTTGTCTTGAGAGATCATTAGCTTCTAGGTGCTCAATTCTAGCCTTTAGGGACTGGTTTTCAGCTATAATCTTTCGGTTTTCGGCTATGATCTTTTGGTTTTCTGCTATAATCTTCTGGTTTTCGGCTATAAGCTTCTGGTATTCCTTTTCAATCTGGTCATTTCTGGTGTTCAATTTGCTTATCAGTTCATTTGGTTTCTGAGCCTCACTTTCCAGTTGCAAGATTCTACCTTTTAAACTGTTATTTTCTTGCCAGATCTCTTCCATTTTCCTCAAAATTTCAGTTTTGAACTCTTCCATAGCTTGTGAGGAGTTTTCCTTATTTGAGGAGGGTCCGGATGCTTGTTTGTTCTCCTCCTCTGTTTGCTCGGTTGTCTGGATTTTCTCTGTGTAAAAGTTGTCGAGTGTTAAAGACTTCTTTTTCTTGTTGTTAATCTTTCTCTTCTGAACTTCCTGAGACTGGGTAGCCATCGTTAGCCCAGCAGCTTCTCAGGTTTATCCTTGTGCTCAGGGTCTGTCCGCGGTCAAGCCCCCTGGTGGATCCTCTTGCTTGATCCTCTGCAGGAGGTTTTTTTACAAGTCTCAGGGCGCTGCTTCCACAGTCGTACACCTGTCCACGCTGGTTCCCCACTCAGGGTTTCAGAGCTTTAGCTTGTGGCTGTGTCTGCCTCCACCCACGCCTCCTCGGAGCCTGAGCTCTGAGCCCGCCTGAGCTCTGCTCCAGCGCTCTGTGCCCTAAGCCCACGTTCAGATTTCGGGTGCGTTCTTTGGCTTTTTGGGGTCCCAAATCTTGCTGCTCTCAGGAATAGGCCCCGGAGCTGCCAATGACTCAATGGGTGCCCCAAACTTGCTCTATTTCTTTTTAGCTGGCTTCGGTGGTATAGGTGTTGTGTGTGGAGGGGGTGGGGGTGGGGTGGTTGCTCAGCCCGCGATTTAGTGAGAGCTGTTTCACCCCTTTATAGCATGGAAATGCCTCGATTCCATGTACCTTCCACACTGTGCCCTGTTGTGGGGTTCCTCCGTTCGTCTGGACTTGTTTTTATGTCCCCTTGAGGAGTTTTGTGTGTTTCGGTCAGGAGAGGTTAAGAGCTGCTTCTTACTCTGCCACCATCTTAACCCGGAACCCAGAAAGATTTAAATTCACATCTTCCTGTTGACAGTTACTTGCTAAGTAACTCTGGGTATAAACCCTTTGGACTTCAGTTATTCCCTCTGTAAAAAGAGGTGCTTAAATTAGATCCAAAATTTAGAATGAATAAATGAAACAGTATTTACTGCATGCTTACCATGTCAGGCACCTTCACATGCAATGAGAATTCAAATCCAAAATGAAGACAGTTCCTGATCTCAAGAAATATCCACTGCAAAATATGACAAGACTATACAAAGAAGGGAGTCATGGTCAAGAAAGTATGGAGTTTTTTTTCTGGAGGAGTGAATGGAGTCACCAGAGAATCCATTGTCTTGCTCTTTTCAGAAACAATAGTAAGATGGATTAGGACACATTAAACAGTTGGCATTTTCTCTGACTGTCCCCTATGTCTGGACCCCTCTCCCTCCTCTGTTCTACCTGCTGACCTCCCTAGCTTCCTTTAAGTCCAAATCCCTTCTTTTATTGGGAACCTTACCTAATCCTCCTTAACACCAGTGCCTTCTTTCTGTTAATAACTTCCTACTTATCCAGTATATAGCTCCTTCTCACCTTCTCTCTCTCTCTCTCTCTCTCTCTCTCTCTCTCTCTCTCTCTCTCTCTCTCTCTCTCATCTTTCTCTCTTTCCCTCTCCCTGCTTTCTCCATTTCTCTCTAGTGCTCTCTCTGTCTTTCAATCAGTCTCTCTCTCTCTACATATATATACATATATGTGTGTATATATATATG
>NW_025340792.1:0-4705 GCF_016433145.1 Gracilinanus agilis | reverse complement strand
ATATATATATATATATATATATCAGTTTGTATCCCAGGACCTTAATTAACTGGCAACAGGTTCTGGAAGAATGTTGGTTATTCAAAATAAAACCTCATGGTCAATTCCTAGGGAACAAAATGCTTCAATAAAACTAGCTGAAATTATCAAAACAGATAGTCATAGGATACCTCTCCTGAACCCTTTTCCCTATCCTGTCTCATTTCCTGTCTCTCTTCCTTACATTAATCTAAGACATTTGAGATAATAAAGATGATGCCATATCCATCCTACTTTTAAGTCATTGGGAATTATCTTGCAAAAGTTGGGATTAGGAACAATCCTAAAGAAGAACTAGTTTATCTTTGGTCCCTGCCCCATTATCCTCTTATTTTGCTTCTGGTAATTTAGTGACCAGCATTATAATATGTCTCTCAGCAGTGGGCAGTGTTCAAGAACATTCTCGCTATTCTGTCTCCATTGAGACACCTAGGTAGCAAAATAGACATATGTTAGATCTGGTACCAAGACCACCTGGGTTAAAAATCTAGTCTCAGACACTTAGTTATTGTGACCAGTCACCTCATGTCTGTTTGCTTCAGTTTCTTCATCTATAAAATAAGGATAATAATAAAACCTACTTCTCAGAGTTATTGTGATGATAAAAATGAGATATTTTAAAGTGTTCTAAATCTTAACGTGCTGTATAAGTATTATTATTATTATCAATGATACAAATACTGACCTTTCCTCTATCCCATTATTTACTAGACTTTCTATTTATAATTAACATTGATTTGTGTTAATTTGTTGAACTGTTATTCCTCTCCATCATCATTTGTGGTACTATATTTGAATTTTAATAGAGGCCTTCTAGAATCAAAAGTTTCACTCAGTTGAATGTTGGTCATGGTCACATATTGCTTCTCCTTTCTAGCCCTAATTTGTTAATTTATTCTTTGCCTTTTTTACTTTACTATTTTTCCCAAAGGTAACTAATCTTCCAGTCATTTGGTTTATAATCATGGCATTATTCCTCACTCTCCCTCTCCCCACATATATAATGAGTTGCCAAATCTTGCCATTTCCACATCCACAGTTTCTTAAATTTGACCTGCTTTCCCTACTCATTCAATCAACACTTAAATTCTGACCTTTATTACTTCCTACATAAATAAGGCCAATGCTCTCCTAATCAGCTTCCCTATCTTAGCTCTCTCTACCCAAAACTACTGTACACAATACAGCTAAAATGATTTTCCTAAATTACAGTTCTAACCATATTCATACTCTACTCAATTAATTCTAGTGGCTCCCTATTGTCTTTAGGATAAAAATATAATCACCTCTATAGCTTTTAAAGCCCCTGATAACCTGGCTACCCAGCCTCACCAGACAATATTCTCCTTAGCACTTCTATTATATAGCTAAACTGTTTCTCATATACAACAAGAGGATATAAACCTCCTGTTCTGTTTCACTCATGCTCTTACACTTGATTCCTTTGCCAAAGAAATAAGAGAAAAAACAAAAAGTGATTCCCTCTCAGAAACTGGGGTCTTCTATTGCTTTTTTCCAATTTAAGGAATAAATCCTATTAACAAAGCTGTTCCTTCTTTAACTTCCTCCTCAGAGAGTGTCTTAATTTGTAAAGTTCACCAGGTGGATGGTCTAGCCAGCAAATGGCTAGTTGCCTTATGATCCTTATCTAAGTTGGTGGAAGAATTTAACACCTCTTAAAGGAAAAATATTTCATTAGACCTTAATTTTCTGTTATTTCTGTTATTTGCCCCATATATACTATAATTTTATCTAATGGGATGGAGAGAATCTATTTAATTAGGGATCATTAGATAAACACCTTAAATATTTGTATAAAAGGGGAAGTTTAGGTTTTTTTTAAACATTTATTAATATTCATTTTTAACCTGTTTATATGCTTCATACCCCTACTTTCCCCTTCACCCCCACCCCTGCTATCCCCCCACCCATGGCCAATGCACATTTCCACCGGTTGTAACATGTGTCCTTGTTTAGGGCCTATTTCCATATTGTTGTTAGTTGCATTGGTGTGGTAGTTTCGAGTCTACATCCCCAATCATGTCCGCCTCAACCCATGCATTCAAGCAATTGATTATCTTCTATGTTTCCTCTCCTGTAGATCTTCCTCTGAATGTGGGTAGCGTTTTTTACCATAAATCCCTCAGAGCTGTCTTGTGTCACTGCATTGCTGCTGGGGTAGAAGTCCATTACATTCGATTTTACCATAGTATATCAGTCTCTGTGTACAATGTTCTTCTGGCTCTGCTCCTTTCGCTCTGCATCAGTTCCTGGAGGTCTCTCCAGTTCGCCTGGAACTCCTCCAGTTTACTATTCCTTTTAGAACAATAGTATTCCATCACCAGCATATACCACAATTTGTTCAGCCATTCCCTAATTGAAGGACATACCATCCTTTTCCAGTTCTTTGCCACCACAAAAAGCGCAGCTATAAATATTTTTGTACAAGTCTGTTTATCTATGATTTCTTTGGGGTACAAACCCAACAATGGTATGGATGGATCAAAGGGCAGGCATTCTTTTATAGCCCTTTGAGCATAATTCCAAATTGCCAGCCAGAATGGTTGGATCATTTCACAACTCCACCAGCAATGCATCAATGTCCCAATTTTGCCACATCCCTTCCAGCATTCATTACTCTCCCCTTCTTTCATTTTAGCCAATCTGCTAGGTGTGAGGTGGTACCTCAGAGTTGTTTTGATTTGCATTTCTCTAATTATTAGAGATTTAGAACACTTTCTCATGTGCTTATTGATACTTTTGATTTCTTTACCTGAGAATTGCCTATTCATGTCTCTTGCCCATTTTTCAATTGGGGAGTGGCTTGATTTTTTATACAATTGATTTAACTCCTTGTATATTTGAGTAATTAGACCCCTGTCAGAGTTTTTTGTTATAAAGATTTTTTCCCAATTTGTTGTTTCCCTTCTAATTTTGACTACATTGTTTTTGTTTGTACAAAAGCTTTTTAGCTTGATATAATCAAAATCATTTAATTTACATTTTGTAATTTTCTCTAACTCTTGCTTGGTTTTAAAATCTTTCCTTTCCCAGATATCTGATAGGTATACTATTTTGTGTTCACTTAGCTTATTTATAGTTTCCCTCTTTATATTCAGGTCATTCACCCATTCTGAATTTATCTTGGTGTAGGGTGTGAGATGTTGATCTAAACCTAATCTTTCCCATATTGTTTTCCATATTTCCCAGCAGTTTTTGTCAAATAGTGGATTCATGTCCCAAAGGTTGGGCTCTTTGGGTTTATCAAACACTGTCTTGCTGACGTCATTAACCCCAAGTCTATTCCACTGATCCTCCCTTCTATCTCTTAGCCAGTATCATATTGTTTTGATGACTGCTGCTTTATAGTATAGTTTAATATCTGGTACTGCTAGGCCACCTTCCTTCACATTTTTTTCATTATTTCCCTTGATATTCTTGATCTTTTGTTATTCGAAATGAACTTTGTTATAGTTTTTCCTAATTCAGTAAAGAAGTTTTTTGGTAATTTGATAGGTATGGCGTTAAATAGATAAATTAATTTGGGTAGGATGTTCATTTTTATTATGTTAGCTTGTCCTACCCATGAACAATTAATGGCTTTCCAATTGTTGAGATCCAGTTTTATTTGTTTGGAAAGTGTTTTGTAGTTGTTTTCATATAATTGCTGTGTTTGTTTTGGTAGATAGATTCCCAAGTATTTTATATTGTCTAGGGTGATTTTAAATGGTGTTTCTCTTTCTACCTCTTGCTGCTCTAATGTGTTGGAAATATATAGAAACACTGATGATTTATGTGCATTTATTTTGTATCACTTTGCTAAAGTTGTTGATTATTTCTACTAGCCTCTTAGTTGATTCTCTAGGATTTAAGTATACCATCATATCATCTGCAAAGAGTGATAGCTTAGTCTCCTCATTGCCTATTTTGATACCTTCAATTACTTTTTCTTCTCTAATTCCTATTGCTAGTGTTTCTACTACTATGTTGAATAATAGAGGTAATAATGGGCATCCTTGTTTCACTCTTGATCTTATTGGGAAGGCTTCTAATTTATCCCCATTGCATATAATGCTTGTTGATGGTTTTAGGTATATTTTGTTTATTATTTTTAGGAAGCGTCCTTCTATTCCTATACTTTTCAGTGTTTTCAATAGGAATGGATGCTGTATTTTGTCAAAGGCTTTTTCAGCATCTATTGAGATAATCATGTGATTTTTGTTTGTTAGACTGTTGATATGGTCAATTATGTGGATGGTTTTCCTAATGTTGAACCATCCTTGCATTCCCGGTATGAATCCCACCTGATCATGGTGGATGATCTTCTTAATTACTTGCTGGAGTCTCTTTGCTAATATTCTATTTAAGATTTTTGTATCTATCTTCATTAAGGAGTTTGGTCTATAGTTTTCTTTCTCTGTTTTTGGTCTACCTGGCTTTGGGATCAGTACCATATTTGTGTCATAAAAGGAATTTGGTAGGACTCCTTCTTTGCTTATCATATCAAATAATTTGTATAGTATTGGGATTAGTTGCTCTTTGAATGTCTGATAGAATTCACTTGTGAATCCATCAGGTCCTGGTGATTTTTTCTTAGGGAGTTCTTTGATGGCTTGTTCAATTTCTATTTCTGATATGGGATTATTTAGGTATTCTATTTCTTCTG
>NW_025340791.1:0-1243 GCF_016433145.1 Gracilinanus agilis | reverse complement strand
TGGTAATCATAACTCTGAATGTGAATGGGATGAATTCACCCATAAAAGAGAAGCAAATAGCAGAGTGGATCAGAAAACAAAATCCTACCATATGTTGTCTACAAGAAACACACAGGGTAAACATAAAAGCCTGGAGCAAACCCTACTGGGCATCAACTAAGAAAAAGAAGGTAAGAGTCACAATCATGATATCTGACAAATCCAAAGTAAAAATAGATCTAGTTAAAAGAGATAGGGTAGTAATTAAAAGGCAGTATAGACAATGAGGAAATATCAGTACTTAACATGGCATAGCATCCAAATTTCTAAAGGAGAAACTAGTGGAGCTCAAGTAAGAAATAGATAGTAAAACTATACTATTTGGAGTTGGAGACCTGAACCTTCCTCTATCAGAGCTATATAAATCAAACCAAAAAATAAATAAGAAAGGTAAGAGATGTGAATGAAATCTTAGAAAAATAAGAGTTAATAGATATGTGAAGAAAAAGTAATAGGAACAAAAAGGAATATACTTTCTTTTCAGAACCACGGTACATTCACAAAGAATAACCATGTACTAGGGCATAAAAGCATGGCAAACAAGTACAAAAAAGCAGAAATAATAAATGTGACCTTTTCAGAGTGAAGATGGAATTAGCTCTCCCCTATTTATTCTTTAGACACCAGGAATGGATACACCCCACCCCATTTAGGATTAAGTGCAGGGGGGGAGGTCTATAACCCATGTGTGCTAGTGAGTGACAAATCAAAAACAACTGACTCCCCCCCCGCCCAGGCAATCCAAAGAAGGGTTGAAGTTGCCATTTGACCACATTAAACTGAAGGGTGGACACAGGAAGTGACATAAAGAAATATTTTTAAAACATGATGGTAATTTCCTGTGAGGGGAATTTTTGCCCTTTGAACTTGGCCTTGGAGGAGTTTGGGTTTGAGACCTCAGACTCCTTCCCTTTGGATTGTCATGTAGGTGAGTGAAAGGTTGACTCTCTTTCCTTAGTTTTTCTGGAGGCACTCACCTCTGAAAAGGCCTCCTGTCTTGGAAGAGGCCTTGTGGCTAGATGCCTTGTTAATTAAACTCTGAGCCCCCCTAGCTGGGGCCTTTGAAGCCCTGCCTGATTTGAACCTTCGGACCAGTCTGGTGTAACTAACTCTCTATCTCATTTTCCCTACTGTTATGAGTAAGATTAGATTAGCTAGTTATTAGGTATTGATTATATATTGATTAGGAAGTACCTAGCAGGAA
>NW_025340790.1:0-6976 GCF_016433145.1 Gracilinanus agilis | reverse complement strand
GAGAGGGAGAGAGGAGGAAGGTGTGATTGTCCATGCAATTTGGTAACAAATGTAGATTGGCAGTTCCTGCCCCTCCAGATGGGTTATTGCAACCAACTTGCTTTGGTCAAGGCCAAGGCTCCTACTCTGTCCACATCATTCCCTGATCTTTCTCATCTTGGGCCCTCCCCAGGCCAGTGAGCATCAGGCTAGATGCCCAGAAGTCACCAGTCTTCCCTGCCCAGTGGGGCCTGCAGGGTAGCCTCCCGAAGGGTAGAGGGCAATACTCTACCTCCCAGCTCTTAGGCTGCCCCCCCACAGCCCACAAATGGGGGGGAAGTCATAGCCGAGCTCCGCAGGAAGCCGGGCAGGGGTCCTGAAGGAAGGTCTGCTGACCTCAGTCTACCATCAGGTGCCACCTTCTTAACTAGTCCTGAAGGAAGAGGAGCTGAGGCCTCCCAGGCCAACAGTCCTGCCCACTGAGGGCAGAGCCCTCAGCTTAGAAACTGTAAAGAAAGAAGACCACACTGGGCAGGGCCACACGGAGCCCCGTGGCCAAACCAGTCTGTTCAAAGAAGAAGGTGAGGAGCCAAAGGAGTCCTCACCCCGCCCCCCCCCAACTCCCCAATCCCTTCTTCATCTGCAATGTCCTGGGGGCCCCCAGCAGGTCCAGAGAGGGGGATCAAAGGTACACAGAAGCCAATTGGTCAGGAGGCATCTCCCAGATCAGAAAACCCTGACGCTCCCCTGGTTTTGGTGGGACTCCCCCCTCCCCCCAAACATATAGAAAATAGTAAAAGCAATAGAAATACCTAGTGTTAATGTCACAGGGCACAACAGAGCACATCCTGACTAGCACAGCTGAGAACAGAGGATGCTGGGAGAAATGTCGTTCGGGGGCGGGGGAGTCTTCAGAAACATTCGCCAAAGGCGGAGGGAGAAGGAAAGGGGCTGACCCCCATACACTTTCCGGTTCCAAAGACAAATTAAAGGTGGGGGTGGGGGGGGAGACTCTCCATGCCCACCCCCTAAACCCAACTACGGCAAAGAAAATCACCATCATTTATGTCTAAAAGAAATCAAAACACAACAGTCATGATTGTAGAAGACAGATCAGTGAATCAACCACAGGGTAACCAGAAAGTCATTTGGGGGAACACCAGAAAAGGCAAAGGTTCTTTTTTTTTTCTTGTTATTTTTTTTGTTATTTTTTGTTTGTTTGTTTGTTTGTTTTCAATGAAAGGAGGAGAGAGAACAGAAAAAGGCGAGGTGGGATCACATGGTTAGAAGTCATTGGTACATCTTCCTATCTAGTAACAGGTTCTCTTGTCCCCCAGAACACGGGAAAACTCGTTTGGGGTCCTTCCATCCGTCTTTCTTTCTTTTTCTCTCTCTCTCTTTCTACATATATACATACGCAGGGGGTATATGTGTATATATATATATGTATATATATATATGCATGTAAATATTCACCGCAACAGTGCTTTTCCGAAAAAAGGTCCATCTAGAAATATAATTGTATTTATTTTTAAAATCTGACACTTCCCCCTGGACGCTATTTTTTGAAGGGCGTTAACCTGCTGAAGTTTTGCCAGAAGGGCGACTGGCTTCGCTTGGGCTCCGAGAACTCGAAGACCTGGGACTGAGTGATGCCGTCCGTCACCAAGTACTGCCCCTGACTCACGGGGTCCTGGGGAGGCGGGTAAGCCGGAGGGACAGCTCGGGAGTAGTTGGCACCTAGAGAGAAGAGAACAAGAGGGGAGGGGAGAACAGCGATTCCATTTGGTCAGTATCTTGTACAGAACTCCTTGGCTCAGTCTCCACCTACAGTGAAGAGTGTCTTTGACTGGAGATGCTACCGAATTCGGTATGCCGCCTTTCGGGCGTTAAAGGTCTTCTTGGCAGATACTGGAGCGGTTGGCCATTTCCTTCTCCGGCTCATTTTCCAGAGGAGGCCACTGAGGCAAACAGAGTGAAGTGACCTGCCCAGGATCACACAGCTAGCAAGCGAGGGTCTGAGGCCGGATTTGAACTCAGGGAGGGGAGTCTTCCTGACTCCATGCCTGGCACTCTATCCACGGCACTGCCACCTAGCTGTCCTCACTTGGCTTTAGGTGGCCTTTTTTAGCACTCGCCTCACATCCATAAAATGCCAGGAGGGGACTCGAGACGCCAGCCAGTATGCACACTCATTTTACAGAAGAGTAAACTGAGGCTAAGAGAAAAGTGACCTGCCCTTGATCAAAGCTCTAGTGAGTAGGAGACTGACTCAAGGTCTTCTGACTCAAAATTTCGCACCATTTGTCATCTCCAATCTTTGTCAACACAGTGCCTAGCACATAGTAGGCACTATAGAAATGGTTATCCCCTCCTCCCCCACGGGGAAAAAAAAATCTATTTTCAGGCGAGACAACTGCGCCTCAGAGAAGAAACAGAACATATAGCAAGTCGAAAAAATGGTCAAGATTCAGCCCAAGTTGGCTGGCTCACCCTTAGGCTGGGGCTCTGCGGTAGGCTATACCCGCTCCCAGAGAATTGGTCCAAGGAAAGCAAAGGGGTGAGGTGAGATGCCTGTGCAAGTCACTTCCTCTCTCCAGGCCTGTTCCCCCATCTATAAAACGAGGGGATTGGACTAGTTGTCTTCTGACGTCCTTCCCAGATGAATATCAATCGATAGCCATTCATTTCATTAAGTACCTACTATGTGCAAGGCGTCATGTTAAGCGCTACAGATACAAAGGCTGAAGGCAGTCACTGCCCTCGAGAAGCTTACGATTGAACGGGGGAGACAACATGCAAACAAATCCATCAAAAGCAAGCTCTAGACAGAACCAAGAGGAGGTCATCAAAATGGGGAAGGCACTAGAAGGAAGAGGGGATGGGATAGGCTTCCTGTAGGAGGTGGGATTTCAGGTGGAACTTAAAGGAGGGAGAGCGCCCTAGGCATGGGGACAACCAGAGAAGATGTCCAGAGCCGAGGGATGTTCACGGAATGGCCAGGTGGATCCTACGTGACTTGGGCAAGTCACTTCCTTTCTCTGGGTCTCCATTTCCTCCTCTGTAAAATTTCGAAAAGGAAGGATCACAGAGAATCAGCAAGGCTTCTTCAAGAACAACATAGGTCAGACGACTTCCTCTTTTGACATGGTTACTTGGAAGGTAGATCGGGAAGATGCTGTCAACATTTGCTTAGAGGTTATCATAATACTTGGTAAAATGTGTTGTGGAAAAGGGAGAGATTAGGCCCGGGTACCCTTGGGTGGACTTGGGACTGGTCAATGGCTGGTCCAAAGATGACCCATTAATGTCAACTGGAAGTAAGGACTCTAGCGGGAGGTCCCAGGCACTTATCCTTGGATGGCAGGTCTGCTGGATCTGCAGATGGTACAAAGTTGGGAGGGAGAGCCAACATGCCGGATGCAAAAGGAGCTTGACAAGCTAGAACGTTGGGTTGGATCTAATGAGGTAAAATGGAGCACGGGTGAATGTAGTCTCACGGTTCAGTGGGAAAAATCAACTTCCCAAGCACGAGACGGGGGAGATGAGGCTAGCTAACACTTTATCTGAAAAAGACCTGGGGATGTGAGTGGACTGCAAGCTTAATGAGTCAGTGGTGTGATACAGCCATGGAGAAAGCGGAGATACAGATCAATGGAGGTGATAATCCTGCTGTATTCTATTGACCGAGTGTCTGACCATATATGGAACGCCTTGATCGATTCCGGGCCCTGCATTTCGAGAAGGGTAAACGGAATTCTGGAAATTCACTACGGAAGGGCGACCAGGACGGTGAAGGGGCCTCGGGCTCACGCCACATTCAGATTGGTTGGGAACACGGGAAAAGTTCAGCCTGGAGAAGAGCAAACTCAGTGGCGATCTGGTGGCTGTGGGCAATTATGTGAAAGGATAAAAGGTGGATTTGACTTGTTCTGCTTGGCCCCAAAGACCAGACCCACGAGCAGATATTTCAAGCAGGTAAACTGAAGCTTAATTTAAGGGAAAACCCTTTTTTTTCTTCTCCTGTCTTAGACGCAATACTGTCTGGGCAACAGAAGACTTGCCCAGGGTCACCCGGCTAGGAAGTGTCTGAAGCTAGATTTGAACTCGGGAATCCCATCTCTAGACCTGGCTCTCTATCCACTAAGCCACCCAGCTGCCTCCAAGGGAAAACCTTTTCTCGATTAGAACTATCCCAAAGTGGAATGGCTGGCTTGATAGACAGGGGTTCTCCCTCATTGGAAGACTTGAAGTAGAATCCAAATGACTGCCTGCTGTTTATGTCATAGCTGGGGCTTGTTACTGGCTGGTCTAATTGATCTCCCTTCCACCTTGGGAGATTTGAGGTGAGATAAAAGTCCCTTTTGGCTGTAATGTTCCTAGGAATATGTGCATGCGTGTGCATGTGTGTATGTGTTGTTCAGTTGAATCCCATTTTTTGTGACTGACTCCCGTGGACCGTAGCATACCATTATTGACGGAGTTTTCTTGGCAAGGATATTGGAGTGGCTTTGTCATTTCCTTCTCCGTAGATTGAGGCAAACAGAGTTTAAGTGACTTGTCTAGGATGACATGGCTAGTAAGTATTGGAGGCTGGATTTGAACTCAGAAAGATAAAGTCTTCTTGATTTCAGCCTACCACTTGAGGCACAGCACAACCTAGTTGCTATCTATCTATCTATCTATCTATCTATCTATCTATCTATCTATCCATCCATCCTCACACATATATGTGTGTGTATATATATATATATTTACATATACTACATATACACAAACACACATATATATATTATCGATACCTTATATCAGTCATTTCTCCTCTCTACCATTGAATTCTCCCTTGTGAAAAAGAAAAAAATTAAGCAAAAGCATCCAATACAGAACCCCTATCTGATAATATATCTATCACTTTGCCCTAGTAATTCCCCACCTCCTTGCTGTGAGGGAGGTAGGTCTTCACTATCTCTTTTCCATGGTCTTAACTGGTTTGTCTATCACAAAAACACAGAATAACAGAATCTCGATGTCCATGTAGTCCTGTGGTGGTGAACCTATGGCATGTGTGCCAGAGGAGGCACTCAGAGCCCTCTCTGTGGGTGTGCCTGCCATTGCCCTAGCACAGAGTTCTTTACTAGAAAGCCAGAGGGATGCAGGGCTGGGACGCTCCCCTCTCCTTCTCCATGTGCACCTGAGGACATTTCTCACATCACTCACCCCTCTAAAAGGTTCACCAGCACTGATCTAGTCCACTGATCTAGCAAAGAAATCCCTGTTATAACACACCATCTAACATACTATAACTGGTGATCCATTACTCAGACTTTAGCTTTCTTTTAGTGATCTTTTAATTGGCATTTTTGTGGTCATTGTGTATACGATTATCTTGGTTCTGGTTATTACTCTCCACATCATTTCAAGGAAATCTTCCCATGTTTCTCTGAATTCCTGACATACATCATTTTCATATCACACATTAATATTATATATATATATATAAATATATATATACACACACACACACACACACACACATATTCCCCATGTTTTCAGCTATTCCCCAATTGATAAACCCTGACTGTTATTTATTACAAAAAAAGTATTGTTCTGAATATTTTGCTATATATCACATTTCTTGGTTTCTGTCTTTGATTTCCTCTGGTATGTGTCCAGCAGTGGGATTGAAAGGCTAAAGGCTATGCTCAGTTTAGTCTTTTTTCAAAACTGAAAATCAGGAGAGCACATGGTGGCTCAGTGGATTGAGAGCCAGACCTAGAGATGGGAGGTCCTAGATTCAAATCTGGTGTCAGACACTTCCCAGCTGGGTGACCCTGGGCAAGTCACTTCACCCCCATTGCCTAACCCTTCCCACTCTTCTGTCTTGGAACCGATACATGGTATTGATTCTAAGACCAAAGAAAGGTAAGGGTTTAAAAAAAATGGAAAAGCCGAATGGGCAGATTATTTGACAGCTCCACTAAGAATGCATCAGTGCACCTGTCTACCCCTCCTCTCACCCCAATCCCTCCAGCCCTGATTGGTCCCATCATTTATTTATCTTTACCAGTTGGCACAGAGTGAAGTGAAATCTCAAGAGTTGTCTGAATTTGTGTCTCTTTTACTAGAAGGATGTGGAGCATATTTTTCATGGGCTCATTTATAGTTTGCAAAATCTTCCTTTGAAAATTATTCATATCCTTCAATTTCTTATCTTCTAGGAAATGGCTCTGTGTCTGTGTCAATTCCCTGTATATTGTGCATATCAGACTTTTATCAGATATGATTGATGCAAGGCATTTTCCCCACTAAACCACTTCTCCTCTTAGTCTGCCTTTATTGATTTTATTCATGCAAAAGCTTTTCAATTTTATGTAGCCACAGAAGTCTATTAATCCTTTATGCTTGTCTCTGGCCCTCGTTCAGTTAAAAATTCTTCCCCATTCCCTACTCCAACCCTAACTATAGTGGAGAAATTGATTTCGTTTTGTTCTTTTCTATTTTTTTAATGGTGTGGCCTGTATGTTCAGGCCCTGTATCCATCCAGAGCTAATTGTGGAATATGGTGCAAGATGCTGATCTAAAAGAGAATTTTTGCCAAACTGCTTTCCAGCTTTCCTCACAGTTCGTATTAAAAAGGGAGTCTTAAAAAAGTACAAAATAAGAAGGGAGCCTTTTACAGGATGGTTTATGTTCTGGCTTTATCCAACACGGGATGACTGCTTTTAACTGTGGTGCCTTACTTCTCTAGTGAGGTACACTGATCTGCTTTTCTGCTTTTTCACTAATACTGAGGCCTCAGGGAAGAGCTGATGTTTGGGCTGAGCTTTGAAGGAAACAAGAGATTCAAAGAGGGCAATAAGAGGCCACTGGAGTTTCGTGAGCATGAGAGTGACTGCGTCAGATTAAATGCTGTAAGAATATCACTTTGTGACATGCAAGCTCTTTTAATCCCTGTTCTCTCTCTCTCTCTCTCTCTCTCTCTCTCTCTCTCTCTATA
>NW_025340789.1:0-9572 GCF_016433145.1 Gracilinanus agilis | reverse complement strand
AAAATGGGCTGCCCTGGGATGGGCTCCTTCCAGCAAAGGTTCCACGAGGGATCGTGGGGCCCACTCGAGGTAAGGAGGGCCCTGTTCAGGGAACGGTGGCAGGGCTTGGGGCCTTTGGATCTATGAATGGGGACCCTGAACAGCCTCTCTTTCCGGGTCCTGCAGCCCCAGCCCCTGCCCTTCTCTTGGAACCTCGGGCAAATGGCCAGGGCCCTGCAATCGCACTGGCCACCAGGTTCCCCCAAGGCAGCCCTGCTGGCCCAGGCCCTAGAGCGGCTTCTGGAGGCAGAGGCTGGGTGGCAGGAATGGGAACGGGAGACCAAGGCTGAAGCTGCTGCCCTGGCCCGGCTCCTCTTACGCCTGTGGAGCAGCTCCCATCCTGAGCCTGAGGCCAACCTGGAGGAGGCAGTGGCACTTGGTCCCAAGGTCCAGGCCAAGGATGAGGCAGCAGCAGCTTCCAACCAGGAACTACTACTCAGGTACCCGGCCGGGGAGGGAAGGTGGCTGGGCACGGGGAGGGGCTGAGCCGATGGCACTGGAGACTTCCGAATCTCTCCACACACAGATTCCTGTTGGCCAAGATGGCAGAGACCAGAAACACTCCCACCTTGGTCTGGGGGGAAGCCTGGCCACCTCAGCGTCACCGTCTGCGCCGGGACCTGGGGCCAGCTCCTGCGTCTGTGGCCCGGGGGACTGCCCTGCTCCGCCTGAACAAGGACCGGGCTCACGTCCAGCGAGGGGGACCGCTTGCTCCCACCCGCTACTGGCCAGAGTGACAGGGACTCCGACCGCCTTGGGGTCTTTGATTCCCGTCTCTTCCTCCATCGTGCATGTTTGGCCCCACGGCACCCAAGTCTAATAAATAAAACCGCTTCCTTCCTGCCCCTGCAAACAAACCAGTCTGTCTCATCCCTGGTCCCCCCGCTCGCCCTTTGTGAATAGCTCAGGGGCATCGTGCCAGCCCTTCGGGGGCCGCCTCTCGATCCCTGGTCCCCGTGGCTTGCTCTCCCGAAAACGGCGTCTCCCAGCCCCACCCCGCAAGAGCACCCACGAACACCAGCTTCCCTTGCGTGAACAACGTTTATTGCCACCTCCCCCCCACCCCCAACTACAAAATAGCCAGCGTCTTGGCTGGAGTCCAGAGGAGCGGCCACAGGGCAATCAGTCCTGTCGTGGCAACGTCGGCATCTCCTCCCCAAATTTGGACTGGTACGCCGTTTTCTTGGCTTCCAGCAGAACCTGGGCAAAGGCAGCAGCATCGTTTTAGGGACCCCTCCCCCCCCTTTCTGATGCCCAGCCCCCGGTGCCAGCCACCAGCCACTCCCAGGGGACTCGCCTCATGGTTCACGTAGGCCTGGCAGATGTAACACCAGGCCGAGAGGTCGGCATAGCTTAGGACCAGCGGGTGGCCGGAGGCCTCGTGATGCTGCAGCATGTGAGCTCCTACGTAGCGGCCACAACGAACCTAAAGGAAGTCAGGGAGGAAACAGCCACTGGTTTTAAGTGCTTTACAAGCACGATTTTCTTTCATCCCCACCTCAAGCCTAGGGGGCAAATGCTCTTTGACAGATGATGAAACTGAGGCACACAGAAGGGTCATGTAGCTAGTGAGTGTCTGAGCCAGAAGTGAAGTTGAACGTGGCCCCTCCTGACTCCAGGCCCAGCTTTCTGTGTCCTGCGGCACCCCCTAGGTGCCTCAAGGATGAAGGCGATCTCTTCTAGTGCCCAGCAATCAGGACTCCAAGGTCCAATCCGCTTCTCTTCTTCCCCCGGTTATCTGCCAATCCCATCCCTCAGCTCTGTACCCCGTACTACCTTTCCCGTCCCACCTGATAGCAAGACAGGCAGAGCCAATTCTCCACATGGGTGTCACAGTCCTGGCATGGCTGGGTCACATCCAGGCCGCCCTCAGGCACTGGGCGCACAGTCACCAGGTGTGGGCACCAGGGCAACGGGGTCACAGCATAGAATGTGGCCTAAAGGGTTTTTTGAGATTGTGATGAGCCTAGGGGGAGGGAGAAGAAGGGTGGCACTCCTCCCACCACATCATTATGTGCGAAACTCACCCCCTCATCCTCAGGTTGGTCCCCTAGGACATTCAGCAACGTGGCAGCAGCCAGGCCTCCTCCACCAGCTGCCTCCCCGAGGAGGCCAGGATCCTCAGGGTTCTTTTCTTTGGCAACGGAGGGCTCGGCCTCCAGCTCCTCTGGAGCGTGCGTGCTAAGCTGAAGGGACTCCAGGCCCAAGGTCTCATCAAGCTCAGGTGACAGGGGCCGTTTCTCTAGCTCCGGCACCGTGGCCAAAGCCTCTGGGGGCCTCTCGTCAGGAAGCTTCTGGCCCAGGGTACTCTCCTTAGCTGGCTCTGGCGGTATCTCCTTTTCTTCTACCTCCACCTCTGCCTCTACTGCTGGACAGTGAAGGGGGGAAGAGGCCAATCATCCCCCCATCCCAGTGGATTCACCTTGGCCCCTACCGAAGCTCTGCTCACCATTAAGCCGAAGGCTCTGCCAGTACTTCTGATGGATGTGGGCAACCTCGGCCAGTGAGAGGAAGGTTCCAGGCAGCGGAGGCCGAAGCCAGGGCAACAGTGGAGGTGGGTCACCTAGAAGGGTCCGGGTGCAAGCAGCCATGGATTCGGAGATGGATGTCAGGTTGTAGCCACCCTAGAGTCAGGAGAGAAGAGGCAGGTAGGCGCGTGGGGCCTGGAGTCATGGGTAAGGACTGTGGGAGGGAAGACCACAAGGAAGGAAAATGGGAAGAGAGGCTACAGGAATCGTACCTCAAGGACCAGGGCAACGCGGCCCCCGGCCAGTCCCATGAGCAGGTGAGTCATATGGGCATAGCCCTCCGGGGAAACCAGGCAGCCTCCTAGTGGGTCTCCCCGAGCAGCATCGAAGCCGGCAGATACCAGCACCAGCTCGGGGTTGAACTACGACACAAAAGCGGCATGAGATAAGAGTTGCACGGTCTCTCGGGCAGACCCCAACACCGCCTGCAACCACCTTGCGCCTCACAGCCCCTGCCGACCTCACCTCGTAGGCGATGGGCATCACGATATGGTGCATGGCAGTGAGATAGTCGGGATCTCCAAGGCGGGGCCCATTCCATGCCACATTGACATTGAAGCCTTCTCCCTGGCCTCGGCCCACACGGCTGCTAGCCCCGTCCTCGGCCATGGGGAAGAAGGCACCGTGATCATAGCGGTGCAGAGACACGTACAGCACACTGCCCAGAGAGAGCCTTGTCAGGAGGCAGAGGCAGAGGCAGAGGCGAACCTTGTCCTGGTGCCTCCCTCTCCTTAGGCTTCCTTCCTTTCCCCAGGCCTTACCTGGGGTCCTCTTCAAATATGTGCTGGGTTCCATTGCCGTGGTGAATGTCCCAGTCCACGATCAGGATTCTGCGAGAGGAGCACGAGGACCCGCTTCCTTGAGCCTGTCCCAGCTCTTCTACTTCAGCCCCACCTCCCCGACCAAGGGTTCCCCAGGCTTTCTGGTGTCCCGGCCCCCTCCTCCAGTGAGTCTGGTGAAGCTTTTCGATGCAGAAGAGGAAAAACCCCAGGGGCCTACCGAGGGCACCGATTCTACTGAACGTCTGTCACACGAGAAAACCAAGGATCACAGGCACCGGATCGAGAAATCCTGCCACTGAGGATGACGGCCTGCTCCTCTCGTTCACTTCCAGCCCGTCCCCTGGACAGAGGGAACCTCCTGCCTCAGAGTCGTCCTTACCTGAGGGCCCGGCCTGCCACCTCCTGCGCATGCCGAGCAGCCACGGCCACAGAGTTGAAGAAGCAGAAACCGCAGGCAGCATCTCTTTCAGCATGGTGGCCTGGTGGGCGGACGATGGCCAGCCCATTCTGCACCTGCGCTGAGGCCAAAAGGCAACGGACGGCCTCATTTCCCACCCTCTGTTCTCCTCCTCTGCCTCTGCCCCTCCAAACAGGTTGGAGCCCCCCACCCTGCCTTTCACCACGTGCCTCCCTAGCCAAGATGGCCTCCACCAAACGGCAGGCAGCTCCGGCAGCAAGCTGGGCGCAGCAGAAGGAGTGGGGGGAGATATAGATGGAGTTGTAACTGGTGCCCTCACGGTGTAGGTCCCGAGGTTTCAGCCCGCTTGTGGCTCGAATACGCTCAATGTACTCCTCACTGGAAAGGAGAGGAAGGGGCAGAACGGAAGAGAGGGACGGAGGAATACGGAGCAAGCAGAGAATGCGAGAGAGGAGCAAGAATAAAGGGAAGAACGAGAGCAAAGGGAAGAACAGAGCAGAAGATGGCAGTGTCTACCTGTGGCAAGCCAGCAGCTCCTGGTTTGTAGCAGAGCGGGCGGGCAACACGAAACATCGAGGGGTCAGCCCCAGCTCCATGTGGTGCTGGGCGATTTGGGCGATGCGTTCGGGCCGCTCTGGGTGGTGGCTGGGGAAGGGCCAAAGAGGATTGTCAAAGGGAAGGGAGGTCATTATGGCCCCTGGCAAGTGGTCCCCTCGGCCACCAATCCAAGCCCAGTACCTGTCCCACATGTTGAAATGCTCCATCATCTTCTCATCATATACCAAGCCTGTTCGGCTTGGAGGCAGAGACAGGGCCTGCTCTAAAGATTTCCCCAGGGTCTCGAGAATTGGGGGAGGGCCCAGGCTCACTCCCCTGTACTCTTCCTCCTTGTCCTCAGAGGTAGACTCTGTTGCGGGGGTGGGGTGGGGGTGGGGGGAATCATAGATCGAAAGGTCAAAGTGACTAGAGATCACGTGGTCCCCCACCTGCTCACCTGAACAGGCCCTGGGAGGGCAAAAGGACTTGGCCAACCAAGGCCAAGCCATGATTTGACCTAGCCCCGAGCTCCCTGCTACGCGCTACGTGGCTTTGTCTTGCTCCTTCTTCATACAGAGAGCAAATTGAGTCACAGTCACAGTCACTGCCTCTGCCTCTGCCTCTGCCTCTCCCACAGGCCCACTTGCCCCCCCCCTTCCCTACCACTTGGAATCCCTTGGCTCCTCACGCCTCCCCAGGCCATCACTGAGTGTAGCTACAACCTAACCTCAACCTCTGCCTACCTGACCAGAGCCCTCAATGGACTAAAATCATGAACTCCTGTGGATAGGTGTGGGCACAGCAAGTGGGGCCCACTCCATCCCTCCCATGGCCCTGGACCCTCTCAGTTTGCCTCACTTACGAAACCTCTGTATGACCTTCCAGAAAGGTCTGTGAGCAGCCAGGGTAGAGGACAAGGAAGCCAGGGCACTGCCAGTTGGGAGAACAAGAACAATAGGAGGGATTGTGGGAAATCAGAAAAGGTCAGAGCTGAGAGGGATCCAACATCACCAACACAGAGGCAGGACAAGGAACTTAAAATCAAAGAACGTCTGAGATGAACAGGGCTGGAGAGGTCAACTATAACAATCCCCAGAGAGGAGAGATTTGTCCAAGGTCACACAGGGTTTTCTTGGGGGCCTCTCACCTGGGGCAGGGGGCGCACGGTGTTGCCAACATGGGACATGGGTCTCCCAGGAGGGTCTGGAGAGTGGCACTGACCCCCAGAGCAAGAGAGTGCAGATTGTAGCCACCCTGTAGGAAGGGAGACACAACTCAGAGAGAGAACGGAAGAAAACCATGGAGGAAATCGGACGTTCTCATAGATAAACCCGCAGTGGGAATATGGAGAACAAGGGAGGCGCAGGGCTCAAGGGGACAGAAGACTCTGCAATAGGACAGAAAAAGAGGCTGAAGGAAGCCCGGGCCCTGTGATGCTGTCCCCCAGATCTAGTGGATAACTCTAAATGACCAAGGCCCAAGGATATCCTGCACATAAACACCAAGAAAAGAAGCAGAGGAGGAAGAGACGGACACAGAGAATAAAATACACTGAGATGATCCCTCACCTCCAGAGACAGAATCAGCCTCCCCTTGGCCAGACCCATGAGCAAGTGAGTGAGGTGAGCAAAGCCCCCCGGAGTGGCTGCCATCTCTCCCTAGGGAAAAGAAAGAGGGTGGAGCTCCATGCTAATGGTGTCTTAGCTCTCATCTTCATCTCGCCAGGAGTGACCCAAAGACTGTGATCCTGTCCTCACCCCCTCAACCCCCTAGCTCTGATCTGGTCCTTTTGCCATTCTCCCCAAGAGGCCTACCTTGGGGTCACCCAGCATGGCATCGAAGCCAGCGGCCACCAGAACCATCTGAGGCTGAAACTAGAGATGGAGGAGGAGAACGTGAGCCCGGCTTTCTTGGAAATCTGTCCACATCTCCCTAGTCCCCAGTCTCCCCCCCTGCACAGAATTATTCACACGGCTTCTCCCTGACAGGCTTCACATTGGGATCCCCCTGTCCCACCAGACTGCCTTCTATTTGGACCCTTTCAACTGTTTCTTCCCATATGGAAGCCCTGGGATATTTTCCTTGTACCTCCACCGCCCAATGTCAGCCGCCCTCAGGCCATGCTCAATCCCCAGCAGCTGCTGCTCTGGCTGCCCTTGCTGTCACTGGAGTCTTTTTTTTTTTCCCCTCATGCCCCCTTGATCCAGGGTTGGCAAACAGAAGCCTTCTACATGCCCAGGTTCTCTTCCATTCAGTCCCACCAATGCCCAGACTCCATCTCCTTCCCAGAGACCTCCTGAGGCCCTCGGCTCAGTCCTTCAGCTTCAGCCTTCCAGCCCTCACTACTCATTCTCCCCACACTCTTCTGTTCAGGGGCCCTGGGTCCCATTACCTCCAGAGCCATGGGCAGCAGCACGTGGAGGAAGGCGGTGATGTAATCCCCATCCCTCATCCCCACCTGGTTAGGGAGACACAGCAAGACAGAGAATATGGACAATGAGTGTACCCACATCAGCAGGCTTTGAAGGCTGCTGGGACTTCTCCAAGTGCTGGGGGCCTGACCTGGTTCCAAGGCACATTGACAGTGTATCCCTGACCCTTGCCGTGGCCTGTTGCCCGCCAGTCAGATGCTTCTAGATGGGGCCAGAATCGGCCCAGCTCATAGCGGTGAATGGAGAAGCAGAGGACACTGGAGGAGGAAGAGAAGGCCTGAACAGCAGAGGTCTTGGGGAAAGAATCTCAGCTCCCCGAACTATCCCAAAGGGAGGGCCCATTGGGAATATACCTGGGGTCCTGCTCAAAGATGAACTGGGTGCCTTGACCGTGGTGGACATCCCAATCCACAATGAGTATCCTGGAAAAGGTTAAGGATCCCCTGAAAGTTACCTCCTGCTCAGAGAAGCAAGAGCCTGTCATCGGTCAAAATGTCAGGGAGCAGATTGTCCAGAAAGCCTCACCGTGGTACATGGTGCCTTTCTTGGGCATAGCGGGCAGCAATGGCAATGTTGTTGAACATGCAGTAGCCGTTCATGCTCTCTCGCTGGGCATGGTGTCCAGGGGGCCTAGGGTCAGAGAGGATTCAAGGCCCTGATTTAAGGCAGAGCTTGGAACAGAATGCACTAAAGCAAATTCTTAAAAAAAGGGCAATGATGTTGGGGTTACATCTCATATTGTCATTACGGTACGAACTAAATGGTAAATTTAGGGTCAGTGATGCCAAAGCAAGCATGGGTTGAAGAAAGTATCCAGACCAACTTCTACTTTCCAGAAGTAGAGTGGGAGGTCCTGAGAGGATCCAGAGACAGTCTCCCTCATACGAAGAAGAGGGGGTAAGGGGAACTGGCCTTGTGGCCCCTTCTGCCTTACCTCCCCAGCACCTACCTGACAACAGCTAGCCCGTTTCGGATCTCGCCTGTCATCAGAGCATCCACCAGCCGAAGCAGCGCCCCAGTAGCCAGGAGGGCACAAGGGAATGAGTTCTGTTTCAGGGTTGGGGGGGTGGAAAAGGGGAAGCAAGAGATCAGTGTGAGCAAAGAAAATGACAGAGGGTCTAAGGAAGAGAGAAAAAAAAAAAAAAGGGACGGGGTGGGGGGGATGCAGAGGGGAAGAGTGACAGGCCAGAGGAAAGGAGGAAAACACACAGAGCAAAGAAGGCAGAGAAAAACGACGAAAACCAAAATGAAAGAAGAGACTCGAGACCAACAAGACAGAAAGAGGGAAGGACACACAAGAGGACAGAGAGAGAAAGGGGGAGGGAGGAGGAAGAGAAGGCATGGAGGCTGCCAGTTCCATGTTGGTATCTGCATTTTCCTATCCCCCCACCCCCCATGGCAGAAGTGTTCCTGGGGAAATACCCCACTTAGAGGCTCACCGGATGCAGGTAGACAGAATCATAGGTGTCCGAGAGGGCCCGACGCTCGCTTTCAGTCATCTGGGGTGTGGATGCCATCAAATCTACATATTCTTGACTGTTTTTCCACAGAAAGATGGATAAAGGATTCCACAGAGTCTTGGGAGGGCTCTCACTATTCCCTCCCCGTGCCCCATGCCCCCCTTTCCCCTCCAGAAGGAAGAAATGGACCTAGAGTCCAGCTCTTCCTGCTCACCTATGGACCAGCTGCAGTTCCTCAGGAGTGGCTGGTTGGGCCTATGGGAGGAGGGGAAAAAGACAGGGGGGGGAGTCTTTTAGGGAAAGCCCACTCTGGCTTTGGGGACTCAATCCGGAACAGAGCCCAGGTCTCTGCTGCTTGCTGATCATCTGGAAGGGGAGAAGCACCTGGACAGGATGAAAATGTAAGCAGCAAGACTGCCCTCACCTCAATGAGCAAGCACCGCTCCAGCAGACAGTCCCTGGCCAGTTGTTCTTGCACAGCCTGAAGGCGTTCTGGTCTTTCAGGGAAACTGAGGAAGAAGCGATAAGGAAACGGTGAGTCTGTTTCTGCCTTCTGGCGTCCTGTCCTTATCTCCTTCCCCTTTCCTAGCTTACCTCTCATCCCAGGGGCAGTGGAAACTGCTCATTCTCTCATCCAGCACCAGACCGGTCCCTGAAGGTACTGCTGCCCCAGCCTCAAGGTCCTACAGTAGGGAAATGGGGAAAAGGAGGGTGGCCCCTCAGGAGATCCTCCCTCCCCACCCCCAACCAGCAGCTGCAAACTTGAAGGGATCCACTAGAGTTGGCAATCCCCTTCCATCAGAAGGAATGAGAAAGAGAAGGAAACTGAGGCCCAAGTGCCCTGGCTTGGGGTAGTGAAGGGAACAGACACATACTCACCAGGTCCTGCAGGTCAGTCACCAGATCTAGCTCTGACACTTGACTCAATTTCTTTGCCCTCCCTCTGCGACGGACATCAGCTAAACTTGGGCTGGCCCGAGGGATGGGAGATCCTTTCCGGACTCCTCGCTTTTGCCCCTAGAGATGCCACAGAAAGTTAGGACTCTATAGTTCCCTGCTCATCTGTTCTTCCTTCTCCAGCTTAGGGGAAAACTCCCAAGTGCTCCCTCCCTCATCCTGCAGAAGGGATCCCCAGTAACCTCATCCTGACTACTCAAGTCCACTGAACTGACCATCATTCTGCTGCTGGACACAGAAGGTGGGCGAGTTGGGCTACTGCCTCGATGACTCGGGCCTGGCTTCTCCACTGGGGATGCCATGAGAGGTTATGACTGATTGATCCACCAACCAGCTGGACCTAAATCAGGGAGGAGATAGCTAGATTCTCCTGGAGATAGCCCCTAGGCCAACTCGGGGCCATCCCCTAATCCTCTAGG
>NW_025340788.1:0-1565 GCF_016433145.1 Gracilinanus agilis | reverse complement strand
AAGACAATTTATTTTTTCCAATTACATTAATAACAAATTTCCACAATTAGTACAAGTTTAAACATTAGTGACTAACAATTAAATTGAAGGCATTTAAGGGTATTATAGACAAGCCTCCATCTAAGTAGACATTAGAAATACAACATAGATGATACTCAGAACTTAAGTTCTCAAGCTCTATAAACAGACACTTTTTATAAACCACTACTACAAAATTTTAAGTCATAACATTTTTTATCATGGAGAACTTTTCCCTATTATTCTAATTGGTCTAAAGCAGTTATCCTGACTTAAGTTAAACATAATCTATAATTTTAAGGTTTAGTTTTAATTCAACCTAGATTCCACCTCCCAAGATCTACTTCCAAAGAAATCTTCAGCCAACCATTCAAACTGATTATTTCTCATTTAAATTTATATGTCTCATCTGTACCACACTATCCCCTCTCCTACTTGTAGAAAAATCATGGAGAGATATAAACAGCTTGCTTTATTCATGGGCACACATATATACAAACACAACCAAACACATATATATATAGAAACACAATTAAAATACTATTTTCCACACAGATATTCAGGTCTAAAAGATTAGAAAAATATTAATTGCCTGTGGGTAGACAAAATTAACATAATAAAAATGACAAGTCTACCTAAATTAATTTCCTTATTCTGTGTCATACTAAAAATATTTTATGGAGAAAAAGTATTAAAATACATCTGTGTTTTTTTCACAAAATGACAAATAATGAAATATATTTTACCTGACTGTACATGCTTGCCTCATCAGTGATGGGAAAGAAGGAGAGGATTTGAAGCTCAAAATTTTGAAAAATGAATGTTAAATTTTTACATGTAACTTTTTTTTGAATATTTGATAGAATTTGTCTTAAATTCCAACCAATCAAAAGGAATTTTTTTCTTTATGATTTATTTCATTGTTTTTGATATTTGGGCAATTAATATTTATTATTTCTTATTATTGGAAAAGGAGAAATATTGATCTTATTGATTCTTCAACTGAATGAAATGGTGTAGGTGTTAGTAGTATAGAGCTGTGTTTGTAATACAATAAATAGAAAAATAAAAATGAATCAGTCTCTTTATACTGAGGTAATTTAAAAAGCATGAAAATGATAACTATCCAAAAGAACTTGGAAAGAAAAGATCAAATTCTCCTTGTCTGAGATTGCCAGACAGGACTTTTATGAAGGAAATTCAACTCTTTCTCTTACATTAGTAAAAGTAGATAATGAGAAGATATCTACAAATTGCACTATCATATATTGGAAAAGTTAGAAAAAGTAAATGATAAAATTATTACTAAATGGATGCATCAAATACTTGCAAGTACAAATTTTAATTCAACCTCAATTTCCAGCACTAAACATAAATCTATTATCATCAGGCGATCTATATTAGATATAACAGATGATACTGCATGAAAGAGAGTTAAGAGCCTACAGACAGAAGGTCCTATATTCAAATCTGACCTCAGACAGTTCCTAGGTGTTTGTAATTGGCAAGTCACTTAACCCCCATTGCCTACCTCTTCTGCCTTACAT
>NW_025340787.1:0-8354 GCF_016433145.1 Gracilinanus agilis | reverse complement strand
AAGAAGAAGAAGAAGAAGAAGAAGAAGAAGAAGAAGAAGAAGAAGAAAGAAGAGGAGGAGGAGGAAAAAGGAGGAGGGAAAGTATGTATAGGTTTACAGAGCACTTTATATATCAAGTGCATGCAAGGTAGGTGCTATAAGTATGTATTATGTAATATATTATGTATGCTATTATATAGTTAGCAAACAAGGAAACTGAGGTTTAAGGAAACTAGGTAATTTGCTGAGCTAGTGTCTGAGGCAGGATTCATACTTAGATCTTCCTCATCCCAAGTCCAATATTCTATTCAGTGCACCATCTAGCTACCACACTGAAAGCAGGACACCAACCCAAGTCTATACTCTTTCATTTTCCTGTACCTAATGAAGAGATATTTCCTCCATGGAAATCCACTTGTCTTACATCTATCTTTGGAATTAAAGAGAATCAGAATCCTTCTGGGGTCAGGCAAGACCCCAAAAGGAGTCATTTGAGAAAGTATCCTCTATTACACCATATCTCTTCTGCTCTCTTGTAAATTTAAAGACTCAACCATGTCCTCCATTACAGGGGAAATGGTATAGCCAAAGGTAGAAAAATATGCTACAATAAAGACCCAACCAATGAAAGATCAGAGAGTGAGTTTGGAGAAAGCAAGGAAGGGGAGGGAAGGAGAGGGAGGATCATTTCACAAAATAGTGAACAAGAGGTACCAAGAAATTGGAAGAGACAAAGGAGGTGAGTCTGGGAGCCAGGAAGGGAGATTGATTGTGAAATATTAATGAGTTTCAAGAGGTAGACTGGATTCATGTCATTAAATGAGTGAATGAATGTAGATGCAGATGTGATCTAACAGAACACTGGACATTGAATTGAGGAACTGAGGAATTGCTCAGGATCCTAAGGCCAGTGTGAGTCAAAAATGAGATTTTAATTCAGGTCTCCCTGGATCTGAGACTTGGACTTCACCCTTGATGTCTCTCTGCCTCATACCATCACATTCCTGAGTTTAAAAGGCTACAAGGGAGCTTACCTGGTTAAGTGTGAGGAAATAGATGCACAGAGTGACGAGTTTGGCTCTAGAAGACCTGAGTTTTAATTGTGGCTCTGCCACCTCATACCTGTGTGACTCAGAGCAAGTCACTCAACTCCTCTGGGCCTCATTTACCTCATCCATAAAATGAAGGTGATTGGACTCAGTGATCTCAAAAGGTCCCTTTCAGCTCTAAAAAGCTCCAGTCTTTTGATTCTTCCAATTCTTTCAGTTAATCTTTTTTTTAAAAAAAAACTTATCTTCTGTCTTAGAAGCAGAAGAAAAGTAAGGGTTAGGCAATTGAGGTTAAGTGATTTACTGAGGATCACACAGCTAGGAAGTTGTCTAAGGTCATATTTGAGCCCAAGTCCTTTCAACTCCAAGCCTGGCACTATGCAATGTGCTACCTACCTGACCCAGTTAATCTTTATATGTTATGTTCTCCAATCTCTTAGTTCTCCTGATCAGTCATTTATATATTCTAACTTGCCAATGTAGTGAGATAAAAACATAATACCCAGAGTGGGCACAATAGTCTAGACATGTGCATCTCCAGCACTCTCCCTTCTTTTCCCTCCAGTCTCTTAAACCTCTGTTCCTACTGGCCCTGTTTAGCTTTTCAGAGTGGTACCCAGCCCCCTCCTCCTCATTCCTACCCCTGATTCCATTTCTCCTCTTTGGCACCCTATAATGATTCCTCCAGCTACCAAGTGCATCCTGGGACCCCCAGTTCCAACTGTTGACCTGTTATCATGA
The DNA here is from genome assembly GCF_016433145.1 of Gracilinanus agilis. NCBI lineage: Eukaryota > Metazoa > Chordata > Mammalia > Didelphimorphia > Didelphidae > Gracilinanus > Gracilinanus agilis. The sequence continues at coordinate 6,585 of NW_025340787.1, read as the reverse complement.
TGAGGCTAATTTGAAAAGGCCTTCAAATAAATGACCCATTTTCCTTCATATCTGCCAGCCTCAGCATCTCCCTTCAATTTCCATACATTGGACTCAGGCCCTCAGCATCAGCTCAAGAACTGTTTGTATTTTCTTCCCTTCTTGAGGGAAATCCTTTCCTTTAATGAATAGAACATGAGGCATTTCTGCTCCCAAGCAATACTTCTAAGGGGGGCCCTCTGGGGTCTTGATAATGTGGATATCCACAGTTCATGCAGGCTTCTTCCTCCAGTGAATGAGTAGTAACACTGGTCTGATGCCCGTGGATTTATACCCTGCTCGACCTCAGAATGTCATTGTCTAATCCCAGGGACAGAAGCCATTCCACTCTGTGTACCTTTCACCCTCATTAAATCAAGGGCCATCACACACAAAGATGCTTGACAGACTCCACAGCCCTGACTTCCCAGGGAAAGGGAAAGGACCCAAGGGGTTGATTTAGCATATTGTTGTGGGAGGACAAATTCAAGAAAATCTTTTTTCCTATTGACACTAAATAGTATTACATTCAATTTTCCCCTCTCCCCCATGTCCCCTGAACCATACAGAGGAGTTTAGAAATGAAGGAATATTACTTTAAACCTCTGCTCCTGTCATTCACTCTGTGCCATGAGACAAATATCTTCTCTTTGGGTCTCAGTTTCCCCTTCTGTCAGATAAGTGGACTGGTCTAGATGGATTATCTTAAAGGTGCTTACCATTCAGTTCTGACATTCTGTGTTCTAAGGTTCCTCCTAGTCATGATATTTAACACTCCAAGCTCTGACATTCTATGTCCTACATCCTCTTCTAGTTTTGATAGTTTGTGTTGAGTGGTCCTTTCTAAATCTAACATTTTAAATTCCAATGTCCCTTCCATCTCCAATATTCTATTCCCTGTATTCTGTTTATTCTAATATCCTGTGTTCTACAATCCCTTCCAACTCTGACATTTTGTATTCTATCATCTAATATTTCATATTTAAATTCAAAGATCCCTTCCAGCCCTAACTTTCTGTATTCCAATACTCATTGTTCTCATTTTTTTTCCCATTCTGCAATTCTATCTTCCTTGCTACCTGCTCCTTTCTTTACCCCACTACCCCACCACTATAAAATAAAACAATAATCCAATCATTAAAATGAACACATTCCCTATTCTAGGTAGTGAATCATAAAAGTATTATTTGACCATCTTCTATCAAAAACTCCCAGAGGTAACTCCCAACCTTTGCTAAATTTCAAGATCTCACCGGGATGAAAAATCTTGGAACAAATTACCAATCACTCACCTAATTTACATCCAATTAGTGTGAGTGAAATGAATCATGTGGTCAGTCTCCCCTGGGAAACATCAAGATAACAAATGTTCCTCCATCCCTTCCCATGAAAATGACAGGGCCCTCAGGGAAACCCATGAATTACCCCCTGGGTCAGTGGATCCCCTGCCACCAGTCACCTAAGAAAGTCATTGATCAACCCCAGCTCTACCTCTCATGTGAAAGACCTGAGCCAGGATTCAAGTGAGTATGGTTCAAGTAGCTTATCCAGGACCAGGGAGGTCCAGATCTCAGGCTGGAGCCCAGATAGTCTATCAATCAGGTTTCACTGCTTCATAATAATTAACACTGGTATAGAACTCTAAGTATTGCAAAGGATTTTACATCAATTATCTATGGTCAGTCATCACCCTGGACAGCTCTCTTCAATGACTTCTTACTGAACTTCCACAAGGTATAGGAAAAAAGACTTGTAGGCCATCTTTCACCTACCAACTGGCAATCTATGCCCTGGCTACAACTCTTCCATTTACCTGACAGGTAGATCATCCCTCTTGCCTTTACCCTTTTTTCCTAGAACCCCTCCCATATCCAAAATCCTTCAAGTTTCAACTGAATTTCCACCTTTTGCAAGAAGCCTTTCCTAATTCCCCTAATTTTAGTGCCTTTCCCCTGAAATTATCTCCAACTCTCTGTCTCTCTCTGTCTGTGTCTCTGTGTCTCTCTCTCCCTCCCTCTCTCCATCTCCCTGTTTGTGTGTGTGTATATATATATATATATATACATATATATATATGCATATATATACAAGTATGTATTCATGTGTATGTTTGTATGTATTCTATTTGTACATAACTGTTTACATGTTGTCTACACCCTTCAACTATGAGTACCTTGAGAGTAGCGACTGTCTTTTGTCTTTCTTTGTACCCCCAATGCTTAGCATATTGCCACATAGTACATGCCTGATAAATGCTAGTTGACCGACTGATAAAGAAGAGAAAGGAAAATACAATCTCTTCTTTCTTAGAAGAAATACAGGTACATACATAAGTACATACATACATACATACATATATATATATATATATATATATATATATATACACTCTCAGATTTGTCTGAAATGTTGATTAGCTCTGAAGAAACCTTTTTCTTTTCTTTTTCTTTTTGAAAAAATGTATAACAAGAAATACTTATCTGCATTAGAGGAGCAGTCATATATTTGGAAATGAAGGTGATACAAAAACAAAAGATGGAGATGAAAATTTTAAATTAAAAAATAAACAAACACTGTCCCAACTTCTGAGTTTCTCAGACCTCTTCAGTTAAGCCACATGACCTTCCCTTAAATACAAAAATAAAAAGTGCCTATAGCAACCTAGCTCTGTAAAATGAATAGACAGACTCATTGATCAGCTTATCAATCAGCTCTCTAGGGGGGAAAGATATCATGCAATATACTCTAAAGTTTAATATGCATTACTAACATTTTCTCCATAACTTTCTTAAGTCCAGAAAAATCAACAAAATAATAAATCAAGCCCTGATTTGTAACATTTTCTTATTTCTGAGGTGTAAATACATTGACTATTTAACAATCGACTCTCCTAAGTTGGCACAAGCTGGTTCTTGCCTTGTGTGATTCTCCTAGGAAGCTTATTTAGTGATAGATGCCAAGAGCCAAGAGGCAAAAGATGTTACTTCAAGACCCACAAGTCTTGTCATTTTTTATGTATCCTGGAATCCTCCCTGGGTCCCCATTTCCTTATATATAAAATAAGGAGCTTGGACTAGAGGATAACTAAAGTCACTTCTAGGTATATGAAAGCATCGTGGATTTGGAGCCAGGAGAGTTGGGCTCAAACTTCTGTTACTATTTGTGACCTTGGGCTTAATCTCAGACCCTCTCTGCATCTCAATTTCCTCATATTCAAAATTATCAGATTACACTAGATTATATAATAGCTAACATTTATATAGTTCTATGTGCTAGGTACTATGCTAAGCATTTTATAATTATTGCATTTGATTCAGTGTTATAATTATCCCCACTTTATAGATGAGGAAACTGAGGTCCAGAGATGAAGTATCTTGCCCAGAGTCACACAGCTGAGTCTGGATTTGAACTCAGGTCTTCCTGACCCCATATCCAGCACTTTATCCACTGTATCACCTAACTGCTCAATTTCTGCCTTATTTCTAAGGCCAACTCTTCAATAAATAATAAACAAATGAATCAATGAATCAATCAATTAATGGTTTTTTTAGCTATTATACTTTTAAAATTAATTAATTACAATATTGGTCCATGTTTACATGATTCACTTTCTTTCCTTCCCCTCCCAGAGCTGATGAGCAATTCCACTGGGTTATACATGTCATTGTTCAAAACTTATTTCTATATTATCTATACTATATTATATACTTGCAATAGAGTAATCATTTAAAGTCAAAATCCCCAATCATATCCCCATTGAACCATGCAATTAATCATATGTTTTTATTCTGCATTTCTGTTCCCACAGTTCTTTCTCTGGATGTGAAGAGGGTTCTTTCTCATAAATTCCTCTGGATTGTCCTGGATCATTGCATTGCTGCTAGTAGAAAGTCTGCTACATTCACTTGTGCCACAGTGTATTAGTCTCTGTGTACAATATTCTGGTCCTGTTCCTTTTGCTCTGCATCAATTCCTGAAGGTCTTTCCAGTTCATATGGAATTCCTCCAGTTCATCATTCCTTTCAGCACAATAATATTCCATCACCTGGAGATACCACAAAATGTTCAGCCACTCCCCAATCAATAGGCATCCCCTCATTTTCCAATTTTTTACCACCACAAAGAGCACAACTATAAATATTTTTGTACAAGTATTTTTCTTTATTATCTTTTTTGGGGTACAAACCCAGCAGTGGTATGGCTGGATCAAAGGGCAAGCAGTCTTTTACATAGTTCCAAATTGCCATCCAGAATTGTTGGATTAATTCACAACTCCACAGCAATGCATTAGTGTCCCAATTTTGTCACATCCCCTTCCAACATTTATTACTTTCCTTTACTGTCATATTTGCCAATCTGCTAGGTGTGAGGTGGTACCTCAGAGTTGTTTTGATTTGCATTTCTCTAATTATGAGAGATTTTGAACACTTTTTCATGTGCTTTGTAAGGGTTAAAATTAATGGTTTGACTAAATATGAGAAAATGTGGTTGCTGAAATTATAACTCAAGTCAAAAATGACTTTTTATTTACAAAATACAGGGAAAAAGTAAAGTAGAGAAATGTGAAAGAGGGCAGAGTGAGAAGTCTGGCTTATCACCCTAAATGTTTACTCTGGCCCCTGGCTCTACTCCTGCAGGGGTCCAGAAGCCCAGCTGGAAGACCTAGAGGTAAATTAAACAAGGGATTCATCCATGCAGTCTCCTCCAAGAGGGAGGCCTATCTGGTGTTAATCTCTCTAGAAGTCAAGAAAGGAAGGTCAGCTTTTCCCACTCACCAATCCAAAGTCCAAGGTGAGAAGATCCCAGAGAAGTCTTACCAAATGCTAGAGTCCCAGGCCCACTCTGAAGAAGATGATCCTCCACCAGCCTCCACAGCCTCAAAAGAGCTCAAAAAACTCCCTCACAGGAAGTTGCAGCCACTTTTAAAGATTCTTTTCATCACTTCCCGTACCTTCCTCCACTTTATGGGGACCTATTGCACTCTATAACTTTGCTTAGGACTTCCCAGAGGGCAGTCAGTTGTTTCTGAGTTGTCACTCACTTTAGCACGTGGGTTGTAGACTTTCCCCACTTAGGCATTAAGTAGGGTGTTAGGGTGTATATGCCTCTAGTGATTAAATTTAAAAGTAGGCCGAGGGGAGAGTTAATCCCATCTACACAGCTTTTTGATAGTTTTTATTTCTTTATCTGAAAACTGCCTATTCATGTCCCTCAACCATTTATCAACTGGAGAATGGCTTGATTTTTTTGTCCAATTGACCTAGTTCCTTATAATTTTGAGAAATTAGACCTTTGTCAGAGGTTTTTCTTATAAAGATTTTTTTCACAATTTGTTGTTTCCATTTAAATTTTGGTTGCATTGGTTTTGTTTGTACAAAACTTTTTCATTTAATGTAATCAAAATTATTCATTTTAGGCTTCCGGGTTAAGATGGCGGCAGAGTAAGAAGCAGCTCTTAACCTCTCCTGACCGAAACATACAAAACTCCTCAAGGGGACATAAAAACAAGTCCAGACGAACGGAGGAACCCCACAACAGGGCACAGCGTGGAAGGTACGTGGAATCGAGACATTTCCAAGCTAAAAAGGGCTCTCACTCACTCAATCGCGAGCTGAGCAACCGCCCCACCCCCACCCCCTCCACACTCACCTATAGCTCCGAACCCAGCTAAAAAGAAATAGAGCAAGTTTGGGGCACCCATCGAGTCATCAGCAGCTCCGGGACCTGTTCCTGACAGCAGCAAGACTTAGGACCCCATTAAGTCAAAAAAAGCACGCGAAATCTGAGCGCGCGCGCCGGAGCAGGACGCTGGGCGCAGAGAGCCGGCTGAGTAGAGGCGTGGGTGGAGGCAGAACTAAGCCTAAGTGGGGAACCAGTGCAGACTGGTATACGACTGTGGAAGCAGCGCCCTGAGACTTGTAAAGAAACCTCCAGCAGAGGAACAAGCAAGAGGGCCCACCAGGGGGCTTGACCTTGGAAAAAACCAGAATTCAGACCTCAGGAGCCAATAGATTGGGAACAGACACTGAGCCCGAGGATAAAGCTGAGAAGCTGCTGGGCTAATGATGGCTACTCAGCATCAGGAGGTTCAGAAGAGAAAGAATAATAACAAAAAGAAGAAGTCTTTAACACTCGACAGCTTTTACACAGAGAAAATCCAGACAACCGAGCAAACAGAGGAGGAGAACAAACAAGCATCCGGACCCTCCTCAAATAAGGAAAACTCCTCACAAGCTATGGAAGAGTTCAAAACTGAGATTCTGAGGAAAATGGAAGAGATCTGGCAAGAAAATAACAGTTTAAAAGGTAGAATCTTGCAATTGGAAAGTGAGGCTCAGAAATCAAATGAACTGATAAGCAAATTGAACACCAGAAATGACAAGATTGAAAAGGAATACCAAAAGATTATAGCCGAAAACCAAAAGATTATAGCCGATAACCAGTCCCTAAAGGCTAGAGTCGAGCAATTAGAAACCAATGATCTCTCAAGACAACAAGAACAAATAAAACAAAGTCAAAAGACTGAAAAAATAGAAGGAAATATGAAATATCTCAATGAGAGAGTGA
>NW_025340786.1:0-5707 GCF_016433145.1 Gracilinanus agilis | reverse complement strand
AGGTATAAGCAAGTTATGTTAAATGATTCATTGGGGAAACTAGTCTACCAAAGAATCATAGGGGGGATTGTGAAGATAGGATTAACTCTCCTCTTGTCTATTTTTAGCTAAACAAATCAAGAACTTAAAGCACCCTGCTTAACACTAAGTAAGGGAATTCACAAGTCACTTATTAGAGTAAGCTCACACCACCAAAGGCTGCTGCTTCCCCCTTGGGCAGTGCTGGGCAAATTGAAAGACTGCTATTGGTTCCCATAAAGTGGGGGGGGGGACAGGAAGTGACATAGAGAAAACTGCTTTAAAAAGGCCAGCTCAAGGATTCAGTGATTCACTCTGCATCTATGAGTTGGTCTGGAGGAGGAGACTCTTTCCTTGGATCCCGTGGTGGTGAGTGGAGTGATTTCTTTCTTGGTTCTTTGGCGAGGAGACCCTCTCTGCTCATTGGCACTTTGGTGGGACATTCCCTTCAGTGTGAGTTCTGGTGATATTCTATTCTTGGCAGTTTTAGCCTTGTTGCACTGAAAGTTCTTGGTGGATTCTTCAGCATCTCCTGTCTCTTCAGGTTTTGGCTTTCTAAATAGAACTTTGGATTCTGGTGAGATTCACTTTTGGATTTGCATTTGCTGCCTGGAGACATTAGGATTAAACTCAGGGTATTGGTAGCTAGGCAGTACTTTCTGTCTCTTTATCTACATTTTCCCACTTTCACTCTTTCTACTTCTTTGTAAATAAAGCTGCTAAAAGTTGTTTTGACTTAAGCTGTAATATTTTTAAATCAGCAACCACAATATTACTTTAGAATTTGCATATTTAGCATAAAACCTAAATTTAAATTCTTGCAGTGAGAAATGAGACATTTATCAGAGAAATTTGTTATAAATTTTTCCCTCAGTTTGTTGTTTTCCTTCTAATCTTGGTTACATTGATTTTGTTTGTACAAGAGCTTTTAAATTTAATAAAATCAAAATTATTCATTTTACATCTTATAATAATCTCTTAAATTTAATAAAATCAAAATTATTCATTTTTACATCTTATAATATTCTCTTGTTTGATCACAAATTTTTCCCTTCTCCATAGATCTGCCAAAGCCTAGACCTTTCTTATCACTAATGGGAGTTTCCCAATCTCTACCCTAGTTGGCTCTCATCCTATCTCCTGGTTCCAACCTTAGCAGAACCAGAATGACAAGTCAGAGACCATTACAGTGTTTACTGACTGGAGGATCATAATACCCCAAGAAAGATGCATTCACTTCAGTGGGCTCTGGCTCCATTAGCTGCCTTCCCCTTTCGTTGTAAGTCTTAGAAAGCCCAGAACTCTATATCTAACGGCTAGCTTAGTTTACTTTCAGCCTTACTATGCTGGTTCCCAGTTTCTGCAGAAGAGCCAACAGGGTGAAATGGATCAAACTCCATTCAATAATGTACAGTCACCCAGAAGTCCAAATTATAGGAATTTTTATTATGCTGACCAGGGCAAATCTCATAAGGAGAAATGCCCAAACAAAGGTTTTAGAACAGAATATATAGGAGCAGGGATACTTCTTTTGGCATGTGCACCAAAGAAGGGGACTGTTAGTTTTTTTGGTTTTTTTTTTTTAAACCCTTGTACTTCGGTGTATTGTCTCATAGGTGGAAGATTGGTAAGGGTGGGCAATGGGGGTCAAGTGACTTGCCCAGGGTCACACAGCTGGGAAGTGGCTGAGGCCAGGTTTGAACCTAGGACCTCCTGTCTCTAGGCCTGACTCTCACTCCACTGAGCTACCCAGCTGCCCCCCAGGGGATTGTCAGTTTTGAACAAAGAATATATATGTCTGCAGAGATTATGTCAGCAAAACAATAACCCACAGAAATGATATTTTAACCGTTTCTTGAGATTCGAGTGTTATCAATGAAGCCATATGTCCTGTCATAAATTTGCTACCAGGCAAGGGGAGTCAGCCTTTTCACAGTTCCCACAGTCTCTCTAGCATCTTAGCAAAAACTTAGCCATGAGGAGTTACAAATTTATGAAGGGCTGGTTCCCTAAATTTATGAAGGGCTAGTTTCCTGGTTCCTTGGGAATGCAGGTTTTCCCTGTCTGCTTCAAGAGGATGTTGGTTTAACAATTTCTCTGTCCTCCCAGACAGTTTCCTACAACACCTATTAAGCTAATTTCTCTACCTGAATGGAAGCCTATTCTTGTCCTAGAGAGAGGACATATACTGGACCAATAGGGCTTTCTGTTGACAGGGAGCCATTCAATGTCCCCAACATCACAACTTTCATCTGATTAACTCCAGTCTCCTCTGTATTTTCAGAGTTCTTCTCCCAACTCCATCATGATGTGAACTACAAGGTTAGCTTCTCTCACTCCAGCCTGCTAAGACTATGCCAAATGTTGAAAGTGCTACTCCTAGCACTGATTTAAGGTCCATGTGGGACAAAATGAGGCAGAATCCAGGAAGTAGATATGAGAACGAACAGTATTCCAGGCATAAGAGTCACATTACCAACATATTCCTCTTTGTGGTTCACCAAATAACTCCAAAATAGGGCTTTTTACATTCCCAACAGCTTAGTGGAGCTCAAAAAAATAAAAGCCACTGTTAGAATAAGACCATCAGTAACTGTCTACAGATAGTTTGAATATAAATATTAACTAACCTCCAGTTCCCCACTACTCTTACCTTATTCCACCCCCAATCTCCCTCCAGGAGCAGGAATCAGACAAGAGCAGTTCATACCAGCCCTGAATGGTCCCTAAGTCTCTGTAGATAACTTCAACGTTGTCTTCTTCCATCATTATCAAGGTCATATCCTGGTCTTCAATCTGAACTGTTGATGAATATCTCCTATTGCTAGGCAGAAGTTCCTACCCTTATTGCCTAATCGTAGAGATCCCCTCTCTTCTTTCTTGAAATACTATAAAATCTGTAACTATTCCTCTTCCTCAGGTGAGGCTCTATTCCAATCCAAGTCCATGGATGTCTGTTTTCTCTCTTTTAAAGGAAGTAGGTTTACTGAGCACACTGGGGCTCTCTGGTTTTTAGGACTGGCAGGTATAACCCTGTCAGACACTTAACTCCCGTTGCCTAGCCCTTACCTCTCTTCTGCTATGGAACCAACATACAGTATTGATTCTAAGACAAAAGGTAAATGTAGATAAAAAAAAATTAAAAGGCTTTTGGGGGGCCAGAAAAGTGTACAAATGAATATTTCTATACTACTTAGTCTCAAAATTCCCCAGTCCAGGAATTTCTTTCCCCTCTAAGTTACTTTTAATCTGGAAAAACATATAATAACACTAGATACACACCTGGGAAGGTATATCTTGCCCATTCTAGATTTTTCAGCATATATTTTCCAATACCCATAATGCTCTTCTAGCCCACCGCAATTCTGTCTTAGAATCACTAATGTGTATTGGTTCCAAGGAAGAAGAGAGGAAAGGGCTAGGCAATGGAGATTAAGTGACCTGCTCAGGGGTCACGGGTAGAAAGTGCCCAAGGTCACATTTGAACCCAGGACCTCCCATTTCTAGGCCTGTCAATTAGGGAACCACCATGTTCAGGGGAAGTACAGCCTTGTGTTAGAACAACTTGAGGTCTAGAACGCTTGATATTTCCTAAGAGAAGTGACTTGAGTTCATTTCCTCTTCTGCTGTTGTTTAATGTGTAACCTCTTGGGATGTCCTGAGGAGGGACTTAGTGATAGCATCAAAAGGGAGAGATATTGACTTGCATTGCTATCAGCCCTTTTTTTGGCTAACCAAGCTGTTGCCCAATCCTCCTGCTTTTGTTTTGCTTGGGCCTCTGCTCTGGCTCTTTTTCCTAGAAGAGTGATTCAGCTCTTCAAGCATATTCCAGCTCTCTAATGGCCATGCAGGTTTCTCACTCATCTGCAAGTTCTATGACATCTGTTCAGTGGCCTCTGTTTGGCCTGGAGGGAGCCTGTGGTTAGTTAGATTATAGTGAGTGGTTATAATAAATTGATATTTATAAACTGAAAATACAGCCTCTAAAAATTTCATTAATCATAATAAGGAATTCTGACGTGGCTGCTAGAAAGCTTGTCATTCAGTTGTGCAATTATTTTTCTAAATTGAAACTGTGGAAAGAGCACTGGAAATGTGGACTTTAAAAAATGACCAGTTGTTTATGTATGAGTATTATGGTATTTCAGACATATATTATATGTAGATATATGTTAACAAAATGTTAGTGTTCGTTTTTATGCACGTGTGATTTGTACTATCCCAGCATTCTGAGTTAAGCAAACAGTTTTGCTAACTCTCAAAAATAAATCAACAAACAATTTTTTTGGCCTAACAGGATATTGGAGTAGTTTTGTCATTTCCTTCTCCAGCTCATTTTACAGGTGAGGAAAATGAGGCAAATAGGGTTAAATGACCAGCCCAGAGTTATATAGCTAGTAAGTGTCTGAGATCTGATTTGAACTCAGGTCTTCCTGATTCTAGGCCAGACTTAATTGCAATTTATAAAAGAATTATTTCTTCTGGCCCTCTGGTGAAATTTTGCCTATAAGAAGTGTAGTTAGAATCCTAATAACTATTCAGATATTCTTTACGCTTGACCATAATAATAAATGCTAGATTTCTATCTCTATCATTTCTGCCTGATAGTAAATATATATTTGGCTGCAATTATCTACCACGTGTAATAATTAGAATTATGAGACTGATAGTAGCTTAATAACTTTATTAAATCAAAGTAGTAGTAAGGAGAGAGAAAGATAGGAGAGAGGTAGAGAGATATTTAACTTTCTAATCTATTGGCCATTGTGATGGGGCCTGTGGCTAAACTCGGACAAGGGTTCCTTCAGCTTTCCATGCTCCAGCCAGAAGACCTTTACTTGCTATTGGGTCTCCCCTCAAAAGCTGTTTTCTCCACCCTCTAGCTCTCACATGCCACATCTCAGGAACCAATCATAGTTTCTTAATTTGCCTATATAGCCCAGAGGGGCAGTGCCTGTGGAATCAGTTTCCCATCTTGTTGATTCCTTGGTTCTTTAACTTCCTTTCTCTGAGGGTTTATCTATGCCTGAATTTACTCAATGGTCTTTGACCTCCAGGTCACTGAGAAATGACATTAAAAAAAACAACATAATGGAGAGAGAAATTTGCTTCTGACACACATGAACTCAGAGTGGAAAATTTTCTCCTATAATAGTATTAACATATTTACCTACACTAAACAAATTCCTTATGAGAAAAACCTCAATCTTCCCCAGTCTCAGTGGGGCAATTTCCTGTTGATCTTTCCCCAGACTTGGTAAAGTAATTTCATCAGTCTTCTAGCAATATCCTAAAATGATATTAATTTTCTCAAAGAAGGTAACACCCATCTTATTCCATTCCTCTTCTGTTTTTCAGTTGCATAAAGCACTAGACCTGTAATCAGGAAGACCCAAATTCAAATCTGTCCCCAGATACTAACTATGAGATTGTGGACAAGTCACTTAATCTGTTTGCTTCAGTTTCCTCATCTGTAAAATGGCACCTACCTTCTGGGGTTGTTGTGAGAATCAGATGATTGTTAAGTGCTTAGCACTGTGCCTGGTATTAGTACATGCTATTTGAATGTTAGCTATTATTGTTGTTATTTTTTTAATTAAAAAAAATTTAAATTTAAATTTTTTTTTAATTTAATGTTTTTAATTTTTTAAATTTTAAATAAAAAAATAAAAATGAAAAAATAAAGAAA
>NW_025340785.1:0-3351 GCF_016433145.1 Gracilinanus agilis | reverse complement strand
GGTCTTTTAACGTGGAGGCTGCCAGATTCTGTGTGATCCTGATTGGTGCTCCTTGATATTTGAATTGTCTCTTTCTGGCTTCTTGTAAGATTTTTTCTTTTGCTTGAAAGCTTTTGAATTTGGCAATAATATTTCTAACCGTTTTTTTCTCTGGATCGAATGTAGTGGGTGTTCTATGAATCCTTTCGATGTCTATATTGCCCTCTTGTTGTAGGACTTCAGGGAAATTTTGCTGAATAATTTCTTTTAGTACGAAGTCCAGGTTTCTATTAATTTCTGGTTTTTCTGGAAGATCAATTATTCTCAAATTGTCTCTTCTAGACCGGTTTTCTTGGTCTGTCACTCTCTCATTGAGATATTTCATGTTTCCTTCTATTTTTTCAGTCTTTTGACTTTGTTTTATTTGTTCTTGTTGTCTTGAGAGATCATTAGCTTCTACTTGCTCAATTCTAGCCTTTAGGGATTGATTTTCGGCTATAATCTTCTGGTTTTCGGCCATAATCTTCTGGTATTCCTTTACAATCTGGTCATCTCTGGTGTTCAATTGCAAGATTCTACCTTTTAGACTGTTATTTTCTTGCCAGATCTCTTCCATTTTCCTCAAAATCTCAGTTTTGTACTCTTCCTTAGCTTGTGAGGAGTTTTCCTTATTTGAGGAGGGTCCGGATGCTTGTTTGTTCTCCTCCTCTGTTTGCTCGGTTATCTGGATTTTCTCTGTGTAAAAGTTGTCGAGCATTAAAGGCTTCTTTTTCTTGTTGTTATTCTTTCTCTTCTGAGCATCCTGAGACTGGGTCGCCATCATTAGCACAGCAGCTTCTCAGGTTTATCCTCGCGCTCAGTGTCTGTCTGTGGTCTATTGGCTCCTGAGATCTGAGTTCTGGTTTTTTCCAAGGTCAAGCCCCCTGGTGGACCCCCTTGCTTGATCCTCTGCAGGAGGTTCCTTTACAAGTCTCAGGGCACTGCTTCCACAGTCGTATACCCGTCTGCACTGGTTGCCCACTTAGGTTTTCAGAGCTTTAGTTCCTGGCTGTGTCTGCCTCCACCCACGCCTCCGCCCGTCCCTGTGCTCTCAGCCCGCGCTCTGTGCCCAGTGTCCACTCTCTGCTCCCATGCTCAGATTTTGCCTGCGTTCTTTGGCTTATTGGGGTCCTAAATCTTGCTGCTCTCAGGAATAGGCCCCGGAGCTGCCAATGACTCGATGGGTGCCCCAAACTTGCTCTATTTCTTTTTAGCTGGCTTCTGCACTATAGATGTTGTGTGTGGAGGGGGTGGGGGTGGGGTGGTTGCTCAGCCCGCGATTTAGTGAGGGCTGTTTCACCCCTTTATAGCCTGGAAATGTCTTGATTCCACGTACCTTCCACCCTGTGCCCTGTTGTGGGGTTCCTCCGTTCGTCTGGACTTGTTTTTATGTCCCCTTGAGGAGTTCTGTGTGTTTCGGTCAGGAGAGGTTAAGAGCTGCTTCTTACTCTGCCGCCATCTTAACCCGGAAAGGAGAAAGAATGCATCATTTCTTTTTTAACCCTTCCCTCTGCCTGGCTGCCCCCCACCACACATCTTGAACAGATACTGGCTGATAGGAACAGCTCACAATTGCATCACATAACTTCGAATTTGCTAAGTGTTCTCCCTTTTCTTCCTTCTTTCAGCATCTTGCTTGTTCCTCCCATCAAGTTTTGGAGGGAATCTTTGTCAGAATTTTACAAAGAAGGAAACTGAGACAATGTGAGTTCACACTAGCCCAGTGACATAATGTGGTAGCATGGTGAAGTCAGTGCCTGCTATAGCCTGGCTTCTCTGTTCTATGACCTTCTCTTTAGTCCTTACTCTTTTCCTTCCCCCATCAAAATCTAGTCTCAAAACGAAACTAAAACCTGGAATGTGGTAGGATCTCAGGTCACAGTTTGGGGCTAAGACACAAAAATGAAACCATAAACTGTTGTCCTGCTCCTCATCTGACCCAAAATGTCAGAAATAATACAGAACAAATGGAAAATATTGCTCACCCATTTGAAACAGATATAGAGAGAGTGTCTGGGTCACTGAAACATTCTCCAAAGATTGCGTCGGAGTCATCAGTGTTGGGATCAATCCCTAATTCGACTGGTGCAAGGACATCCAAAGAAACGTCTGCTGCTAAAGATTCTTCCTCATTTGGACTGCTGGAAGAAAAAGAACCTTTGAGATATGGAACCCTCAGGTTCATTCTTCTCCATTGATTTCTTCACCCACAAGTTTACTATTGTGTACTCACGATTTCAGGCTAACTGTGGCACTGGTAGGCACTCTCATTATGACACTTCCAGGAGTAGAACCAGCTTTACCTGAGACGTTCAGGAGTACCATAGTATTAATCTTCATGCTGCACAGAGACCACAGAGATCATTAGATGTCTTTCTTTTGAGGGACAAGAAACACAGGGAAGTAACTCCAAGCAGAAAAAGGATTGAGGAGTTAAATTATCAAATGTCAGAACTAGAAGGACTCTCAGGCATCACCTAGTCTCAGAAGAATTTTATTTTTGAGGTATTTTTGATAATCATTTCATTATTTTTGGTTTTCTTTGTATTCTTTTGTATTACTCATTAGATATTTAAAGACATTATTTAGGAAATAGCCATTAGCAGACTGCCACTGGAGCCTATCACAAAAAAGGCTTCTAGTCTAGTCCAACACCCTCACTGGATACCGAAAAATAATTGTGAATTAGAAAGGGAAAAGGACTTGTTTAAGGTTCCAAGATAGTGTCAGGGCCAAGAGTCAAACTCAGGTTGAAAACTCCAAGTCCTGGACGTTTTCCTTTCCCACCATAACTGCTCTTCCTACAACAAAAGTAACAATAATAATTCACTTTTCTATAGCCCTTTATGGTTTGCAGAGTTCCTTTTCACAACCATCCTGTGAGGCAATAGATCTATGAACTAAAATGAGTATTTGAGAAAAAGCATTGGGAATAAATAATCCAGGTCCCAGGACACTCATTTGAACTTTGGAGGACGAACTATTGAATAGAAACTAAAAATAAGAACGGAGGGATGGGATAAGGGAGAGGATAAAATCCCTGAAATAAATTTCAGTTTTTCCTCATCCCCTCTCCATATCTCTGCCCTCTTTTGTTACTTTGGTGGGTCCCTCTCCAGCTAGAACATTATGTGCTAATCCTTTCCCCAACTCAATCTAACCTTGGAAGAAGAATTTTGAGAATAATGTATACTGACATGTCACTAATATAAGAAATTAAAAAGTATTTTTCTCTCTAGAAGTTGTTAATCAATAATCTTCAACATATATGATGTTTCAAAACCCATGTAGGGCTTATCATAGCAAAAATACTAGGATGGTTTTCCATTTCTT
>NW_025340784.1:0-6873 GCF_016433145.1 Gracilinanus agilis | reverse complement strand
TCCTCTCCCATGCTCCAAAGCCTTCATGGGCCAGGTGAGATGATGATATCCCCAATCTGCTTCTTTTCCAGGGTTTTAATATTCTTTCCTCTTATTTGTTGTTGATTCCAGCCAAACTTGCCTATTCACTCCCCCCCCAATCTGTATCCCATTTCCTGCTTCTCTCTCTTCACATGGACCAGTTTTGCTCTGTGTTGCTGGAACATCTCCCCTCCTCAGCCTCATCTATCTGAATCCTGACCTTCCTTCACATCAGAGCCTCATGTTGGATTAGAAAAGTGACTGGAATTGTAGTCAGAGAGCCAGACTTTGGTTTTGTGGCCTCAGGGAACTTTCTTTGGTAGGGAAAAACAGCATTGACCTGGGACTGGAGAAACTCAAATGATCCTTGTTCTTACTGGCCTTTAGACAAGTCACTTTGGAGGGTCAGGTAAGTCGTAAAATGAGGCAGCTGGACTAGAAGACCTTCTTCAGTCTACTCAGGTTCTAAACCCAGGAATGTATGATCAGCCTCAGACAGCTTAAAGGAGTGTTTCCTGGGGCCCTGGGAGGGCTTGAAGGAACTCAGAAGTTAAGAGCAAGAGTATTTGCCCAATTTAGGACAAAGACTGCTCTCCTCCTCCAGACAGAGAACTATAAGAGTCAGGATACAGATGAAAGCAGATGAGTTTTCAGTTGTTTATTTGCAGTTTTGTTTGGGGTTTTCATTGAATATGATTATTCACTTACAAGAATAGACAATATGGAAATGTATTTTGCATAATACCTGTATAACCCAGATCAAATTGCCTGCCAGCTCTGGGAGGGAGGAGGGATGGGAGACAATTTGCATCTGATCACTTTGGAAAACTTAGGGGGAAATTGATTATTACCTGTAATTGGAAAAAATAAATAAGTAAATCAAACCCTTAAGAAATAGTATTTCCCCAGTCAAAGACTCTCAAAAAAATTAGGAAGAAATAATCAAGACTTAAATGCCCACAAATGAAATCTCAGCCTTCCTCTCCTTTCCCTTCTCAGTCATGCCAGCTGTACCCAGGCCCAAAGCTCCCTTTTCCATCTAAGGCTCACTTCATCTGAAATCACACCCAACTGTGGGTGATGAATACATCATTAGGGAGCTCATAAAAACATTTACATGTGCTCAAGGCCACCTTTGAACTCAGGAAGATGAGTCTTCCTAACTCCAGGCCCAGCACTCCATCTGCCCTGCCACTTGCATTAAAATTGCGTTTCCAGAGCTTATTGTGAGTTACCTTGGACATTTTGGCATGGGCATTGTACCCCCAAAACTTTAGAAGTATTTCAGGCAAAATATAAACAGGGAAATTCCTTTGCTCCCTTCTGTCCTTGAGACTCCTAACCCAAAACATCTGATAACTCCTCAAAGACCCTGAGAGAATTATCCTCCTTGGATAGTCCTTTAGAGGACAGAGAGATACACCTCCTTGATATCATCAAGTTGTATTTCAGACATCCATCTGTCCCCTGAACTATGAGGGTCACCCTCTATGTCTTCAGGGAGACCTGGTCAGATGACCAACCCCCCCCCAACCAAATGCCTGAGTGTCTATCACACTAGAGTCACATCTCCACTGTTATAAAGAATATAAAATCCACAGAATTGATGTTGTGTGGGGGACAGCTTTTCCATCCATGGTATCCTCCCAAAGAGCAGCTCTGCATCTTGATGTTCCACCTTCCTATCCTCCTGGCCATTCTCAACATTACTTTCCAAATTAATAAATTTCTCTTTTTTAAGCTAAGATTTGGAGTCTTGCATTCTTTTTGCAAAAGGTATCCTTCCCAAGCCCAGGGGCTCACCATTATACCCCATAACATTGGCTGTACCCCCACAACAATTTCACCTAAACTCAGTTTCCTTATGTGCAAAAGTCAAGTCAAGCATTTATTAAGCTCCTACTATGTGTCAGACACTTTGCCAAGTTCTACAAAATGAAGAGGTCGCACTACCTGAGGTTGCTTCTAGCATAATATCTATGATCCAATGATGAAAGTTCGAATCCTGCCTTTGCTTCATGGGAACCTGTATGACTTTGGGCAAGTACCTTGATAGTTCCTGTCCTTGTCAGAAAAAAGGGAATGTCAGAGTAGATGGCTTCTAGATTTCTTCCACTTCTAGAACTCTAGTCCTGAGGTGCCATGTTGCCTCAGAACTAACAGAAACACCTCAGGAATTGGGGCTGTCCAGCAGCAGTTACTGGTAACTAAAGTGGGCTTAGACAGAAAATTTGCAAATGGCAAAAAAGTAGGAGGAATCCTGGCTAATAGCATGCATGAAAGAGTCAGGATGCAAGAAGATTTTTAATCTGAGAAGATGAAACTTTATGGGGATAAAAGCAAAACTTCACACCTGAGTTAAAAACTCCATTTGGAAGGACAAGATGAGTAGAGACTGATAAATGGGAGCACAAGAGGCCACATGCATTGGTTTGTTCTTGGGAGAAACTGATTCCTGGACTTCAGGCTGAGAATGGACACAACCCAGGAGGTAAACAACTGAGGAAGCAGGCATTGTTGGCACCCAAAGGGGGACTGAGCTCTGGGCTGGGAACTGCTCAAGTCCTACAATTGGCTCCTGCTGGTATCCCAGGCTTTAGGTGCCCCTGGTGGGGATATCATGGTATTACACTCCAGAGGCCCCTCCTCTAGTGCTCCCTGAAGCTTGGGTGCATGAATGGGGGTGCAGGAGGGCTTCACAATATATTGATAGGACTGCAAAGGACCTTAGAGACCACCTAGTCTAAGCCCTTTCCTTCCCACATGACAAAATGAGAGCCAGTCAGAGCAGGGACATCCTTCCTTTCTTACTTCTTTCCCCCAGTTTGCTGGAGTTTTGCCCATCTTTGGGCTCCTCAGGAAATAAAGATTGTCTGGCCCTTCACAAGAGCAGCCCTGAGGTCTTATGGCTGAGCACCAGCAGCTAAACAGGGGAGGGTCTTGCCAGGGGCACCCAAGCCCTAAGCTCACCACTGCCCTGGGCACCAAACATTTCAGGATGGCACAGTTTCAAGAAAAAGTAAGGAGAAAGGAAATGAAGGCATCCCCAGGAAGGCAGAGCCCTCCATGAACAGGTGAATGGCTGGGGGACTTCCTGCTTTACCCCACCTGAAGTCCTCTCACTCTGCACTACATCTCTCCTAGGATGGAGGTAGCCATGGCCAAGACTTCCTAGACCTGGGAATCATGTCTCCCTCCCTTGGGCCAACCAAATTCCCTCCCCCTCTCCTCACAGCAGACCCAGCACACTGTCAACAGGACCAGACCCCAGAGATTCACAAAGATCTTCAGAAGTAAAAGCCAAAAACATCAGGGAAAAGAAAAGGTCTCCAGGGATCTGCTAGGCAGAAGTCTCCAGAAAGGCTTGGCCCTGCAGCAGGGATGGAGACAGGCACTTCCTCCCATCCTTGCCTTTCCCTCATGCCTGAAGGGCTCCCCTCTGCACAGGTGACTGATGGACAGAGAAGGGCAGATTCTTCTCATCCTGACACTTCTGGTCTCTAAGATGCTCTGGATGAGATTTGCTGGGAGATAAACCCTACTGAGTCAAAGCCAGGCCTCCTTCCCCAGCGTGAGTCTGGGTCAGCCCAGAAACCACTGCCCTGTCCAGAAAACCTAGAAGAATCGACTTGTTCCTTCAATGGAAATTGCAATGTCCTTTTTAAAAAAAAAAAATTACCTTCCATCTTAGAATCGATACAGTGTGTTGGTTCTCAGGCAGAAGAGGAGTAAGTGCAAGGCAATGGAGGCCTTTACTGTGTGGACATCAGCACAAAGTTTGCAGCTAGATTTGGACCTAAGAAAATACTTCGCTTATCTTTAGTAGACAGAGATTAATTACAAGGTTACTCTCAGGCAGCTGGGTAGCTCAGTGGATTGAGAGTCAGGCCTAGAGATGGGAGGTCCTAGGTTCGAATCTGGCCTCAGCCACTTCCCAGCTGTGTGACCCTGGGCAAGTCACTTGACCCCCATTGCCCACCCTTATCACTCTTCCACCAAGGAGCCAATACATAGAAGTTAAGGGTTTAAAAAAAAAAGAAGAAGAAGAAGAAGCTTATTCTCAAAAGGAAGCAAAATATTGGCAAGAAAATCTTGGAGCAAATCTAGTCAATGGACTGTGGATATCTATCTCAGCAAAATCATTTCTGCCGAAATTACTGTACCACACTGTGCACAGCTATTCACAGAAAAGGTAATTATGGAATTCTTGCAATGGTTGACACAATCTGGAAAGTTGGATCGCAGTTGACAACAATAGAAGCCAAGAGTGTGTGACAATTTCAATGTCTGCATGCAATATAACCAAGGCATCACCAAAGCAAAGGCTTTTGGGGGGCGGGAGGGGGGAATACTTCCATATACTCCCTTTGAATGCTTGCAGAGAGACTTTGTCACAATGCCTAAATGCCAAGTTTTTTGATACATACTCATGATAGTGGATACATTAACAAAATGGCCAGAAGCATTCCCAGCCAGATTAAACAATGCAGCGTTTGTAGCTAAGATCCTACTCAGGGAAATAATACCCAGATTCTCTATTCCTGCAGTAATCTCGTCTGACTCTGGTAGTCACTTTGCCAACTCCATTCTTAAGCAAGTGTGCCAAGTATTAAGAATCAAGAGACATCTATATTCTATTTACAGACCTCAATCGTCTGGGGCCATGGAACGAACTAACAGGAGTTTCAAAACCATGATGGGAAAGTTATGCACAAAGAACCATCTCAAATGGCCAGATGTCTTACCCATAGCACTTTTCCATCTATGAAGCCAATCAAATAATTCAACTCATTTATCTCCATTCAAGATATTATATGGGCAACTTCTGTGGGTTAGGAAAGCTCCATAAGACACAAATTACCTATCATACCTTGGAATAGAGTGCAAGATCTATGAATACATCATTCTACCAAAAGAAAGGCTAGAAGAATTACAAGCCTTATCATTGATCCAACAAAGACTTCCATTAGATTTTAGCTAACATGATTTCAAACCTGGAGACCCAATTTACATTAGAAACTTCACAAGATCAGTATTAGAACCAAAATGGTACAGTCCTTATGAAGTAATATTAGTAACACCTACAGCTGTAAAAATCAAAGGAAAAGAAGCATGGTATCATTACACGCATATAAAGTCCTCCAAGAAAAGACCTTAACAAGAAATTCAACATCAAAACAGAGAATCTGACTTAGAAACAGAGCCTCGAACACAAAAAGATCTAAACACAGATACAAAGATAAATGAAACACAATTTCACACAAACAGCCAAGACACAGACCAACATTGGGAGGAAGAAACTCAAAAGCATTGATTTAGATTACACAAATGCCTCAATCACACATGAAAACCAACAATTTAAAAGCCTATCCACACAAGACCTCAGCAGTGGCAGTGAAGAATAAACACTAATCCAATAACATCAATGACAAATGCAAAAACACAAAAAAAATCGCATAAAAAGAAAATTTTGTGGCAACACAAAATTTAACACAACACTACACAATCGCACACTGGTTCCTGATCCAAGGCAATCTCTGCAAGCAAATCGCCATCAGACAAGATGAGTATCCAGCAGAGGTGAAGGTGAGATGAGATTCCAAAGATTCCAGAGACACCAGGACATCAGGACCAGCGCAAGGATAACACAAGAGACATTACATAAAGACTACACGAAGACCTGAACTGTGACAACACCTATGTGACTTGGACAACTTCACCAAAAGAATCACAATGGCAACAAGATCAGCTGAACAAGATTAGGTTTGAATGGTGCAAGGTTTACATATTCAGACACAAATCAAAGAGAAATTAGTACAGGCACACAGTAGATTGCATGCATCAGAACACAAGCTGATGGACAGAAAGATTGTGAAGGAAGAAGGTGAGTATGAACCAAACAGCACATGCTAGGTCATAGGTCCAACATATAGACATAATAAAGTCACATCACATGTACATAGTGTAAATAGATGTAAATAAGTTGGAGTACAAAGTACATGGGCCATATTAAACTAGAGAACTCAGATTCCTTGTTAGGTCAAACAGTACTCATACTCTTTCATTGGAACATCACATGAAAAGACCTTGTACATATGTATTATATTGCTACTAACACATAATAAATAGATAGCTTACTAACTCTAGGGAGAGAGTAGAAAAGGGCAGTTCAATTATAGATAGCAAAGGGACAGTATAAAATAGTTATGAATGTCAAATAGAACAATCAGTAAGTAATGTCAGACAGACATTGTATAGTGTAGGTTACTTAGAAATGTCACTAATAAACTAATACACTAACATAGATTAAGAAATTACTTACACTCTAATCTTCCTAATAATAGATTAGGGATTAGAAGTTGTAAAAATGTTAGAAATGTTGTGTGTTAGAAAGGTTCCTCTAAAAATTCAGTATTAGAGAGCAATAAGATAGTTTGTTGCAGAAATGCATTTGCTCAGAGTAAGAATAAACATAGATAGACATTGTTATATTTGTTACTATTCATTATATGTTAAACTTATGTTCAATTTCAAAACTATGCAAAACTAATGTATTCAAACCCCACACTTTCCTAGAAAAAAATCTTTCCCATCCTTTGTCCTTAGATAATCATATATAGATTAGGACAATAGATTATATAAGATTTATTATTTTGGGAAGAATAGATAGAGGAATAGGAAAACATAAATTTAGTTAGCATAGAGTAGAGATCCACCAATGAACATGATCAATGGGAAAATTTACAGGTTGAAATTTTCATAAAATAAAATGGCATTTATGTTAGAATCATTATCTGGGACAAGATGGTGCCACTTTGAATGATAGCACCAGCAGTTGAGAATCTTGAAATG
>NW_025340783.1:0-4499 GCF_016433145.1 Gracilinanus agilis | reverse complement strand
CAACATCTCACACCCTACACCAAGATAAATTCAGAATGGTTGAATGACTTGAATATAAAGAGGGAAACTATAAATAAGTTAAGTGAACACAGAATAGTATACTTGTCAGATTTCTGGGAAAGGAAAGACTTTAAAACCAAGCAAGAGTTAGAGAAAATTACAAAATGTAAATTAAATTGTTTTGATTATATTAAACTAAAAAGCTTTTGTACAAACAAAAACAATGTAGTCAAGGGGCAGCTGGGTAGCTCAGTGGATTGAGAGCCAGACCTAGAGATGGAAGGTCCTAGGTTCAAAGCCGGCCTCAGACACTTCCCAGCTGTGTGACCCTGGGCAAGTCACTTGACCCCCATTGCCCACCCTTACCACTCTTCCACCAAGGAGACAATACACAGAATTTAAGGGTTTAAAAAAAAAAAAAAAAAGAAAAAAAAAAAACAAAAAAACAATGTAGTCAAAATCAGAAGGGAAACAACAAATTGGGAAAAAATCTTTATAATGAAAAACTCTGACAGGGGTCTAATTACTCAAATATACAAGGAGTTAAAGCAATTGTATAAAAAATCAAGCCATTCCCCAATTGATAAATGGGCAAGAGACATGAATAGACAATTTTCAGGTAAATAAATCAAAAGTATCAATAAGCACATGAGAAAGTGTTCTAAATCTCTAATAATTAGAGAAATGCAAATCAAAACAACTCTGAGGTATCACCTCACACCTAGCAGAATGGCTAAAATGATAGCAGGGGAGAGTAATGAATGCTGGAGGGGATGTGGCAAAATTGGGACATTAATGCATTGCTGGTGGAGTTGTGAACTGATCCAACCATTCTGGCTGGTAATTTGGAACTATGCTCAAAGGGCTATAAAAGACTGCCTGCCCTTTGATCCAGCCATACCATTGCTGGGTTTGTACCCCAAAGAGATCATAAATAAACACACTTGTAAAAAAATATTTATAGCTGAGCTTTTTGTGGTGGCAAAAAACTGGAAAAGGAGAGTATGTCCTTCAATTGGAGAATGGCTGAACAAATTATGGTATATGCAGGTGATGGAATACTATTGTGCTAAAAGGAATAATGAACTGGAGGAATTCCATGTGAACTAGAAAGACCTCCAGGAACTGATGCAGAGCGAAAGGAGCAGAGCCAGAAGAACATTGTACACAGAGACTGATATACTGTGGTAAAATCGAATGTAATGGACCTCTGTACCAGCAGCAATACAATGACCCAGGACAGCTCTGAGGGATTTATGGAAAAGATGCTACCCACATTCAGAGGAAGGACTGCAGGAGAGGAAACATATAAGAAAAACAACTGCTTGAATGCATGGGTTGGGGTGGACATGATTGGGGATGCAGACTCGAAACTACCACACAATTTGGAAATAGGTCTTGATCAAAGACACATGACAAAACCAGTGGAAATGTGCGTCGGCCATGGGTGGGGGGAGTGCGGGGGGTGAAGGGGAAAGTAGGAGCATGAATCATGTAACCATGTTAAAAATGAATATTAATAAATGTTTAAATTTAAAAAAAAAGCTTCCAAACCATTTTTGTTCAGTTGCATCTGACTCTTTATGAACACATTTGGGGTGTTTCTGGCAAAGATAGTAGAGTGGTTTGTCATTTCCTTCTCCAGCTCATTTTATTCAATGAAGAAACTGAGGCAAAGCGGGTTAAGTGAATTCCCAAGGCCACACAGGGAATGTCTGAGGTCAGATTTGAACTCAGGAAGATGAGTCTTCCTGACTTTGGGCCTGACACTCTATCTACTGGACGATTAGCTGCCCAAACCATCAGAGGCATCCAAAAGTAGAATGGCCTCTTTAAAGTCATCTCTTTAAAGGCCTTCATGCAAAGGCTGGATGACCACTTGAGTACAATATAGGAAAGAATCCCTTTTTAAGTATATGTTGTGCTAGATATCCATTGAAGTCCTTTCTACCTCTGAAGTTCTAAGATTTTTTTCAGTACCACCTGTGACAGGTCTAATAAATGACAACATAAAACAGGGCAGCTAGCTACGATGACCTTGGTCAGCCTGACCTGACTCAAAAGTCTATCTCTACCCTACTATTCTTTTTTCTTTCTAAAATTTTTTGATATTCTTAATTTCTAATAAAATATTAGTTGCTTAAGAAAGAGATGGTTGGGGTAGCTATGCAGCACAAGAGCCAGGCACAGAGACGGGAGGTCCTGAGATCAAATCTGGCCTCAGACACTTTCCTGCTGTGTGACCCTGGGCAAGTCACTAGACCCCCATTGCCTAGCCCTTACCACTCTTCTGCCTTGGAACTGATACTTAGTATTGATTCAAAGATGGAAGGAAGGGTTTGTTGTTGTGGTTGTTGGTTGTTGTTGTTTTAAACCCTTACCTTCCATCTTTGAATCAATACTAAGTATCAGTTCCAAGGCAGAAGAGTGGTAAGGGCTAGGCAATGGGGGTCTAGTGACTTGCCCAGGGTCACACAGCTGGGAAGTGTCTGAGGCCAGATTTGAACCTAAGACCTCCTGTTTCTAGGCCTGGTTCTCAATCCACTGAGCTACCTAGAGCCCCCTTTGTTGTTGTTTTAAAGAGAAAGAGAAAAGAGAAAGATGCAGTTTCATTTCTTTTGTATTTGCAAGCCCAAATTGCCAGTGCAAAGAGGTATTTAACAAATGTTTGGTTCTTGAATGCTTCCAGATATCTTCTTCTCTCTCCCTTTCCCAGTCATTCTTTATAACAAAGAATAAAAAAGAAAAGAGGGGATGAACTGACAGTGTACACAGTGTTCTATTCTAATAGTCCCCAACTTCTGAAATGAAGGAGGAAAATGCATTTTGTTTTGTTTTGCTTTTCTCTTTTTTTCACAGATATACCAGAAAGTATTATAAAGGGTTAAATTTGGGGAGTAGGAGTTTGAACAAAAGTCAGGAGAGCACTTTCTTAAACACAAAACACTCCGTTTATTATTAGGAAAAGACCGATAGGAAAGAGAAAGGAAGAAAGGGAGAATAATTTTGTAATAGCTTATGATCCCAATCCTAATGAAAATTTTCTAGAAATCCCTAAATCCATCTGCCTTCGAGGGCAGCATCTTCTGCCAGAGCCAGGCTCTGGCCTAACTTTTCTACTCTGACTATCTAATCATTTACCTACTATTTATCTACCTATCTACCCAAGATAATCAATAATCAATAAGGCTGTTAAGGCCTTAAATCCCTTTCTCTGTCTCCTTATAGTCCCCGAGAGACAGACAGACAGACAGACAGAGCCACACACTCCTCTCCCCAGGAGACCCAGAGACAAAAGCCCTTTCCAACAGCCACCTGTAACTAACTCTCAGCCACACCCTTCTAATGGTCACTAATGGACAGTTTGCACAGTAGGTGGGGGGCGGGGGCTCCTACTCAGAAATCTTACTGCTCTCTTTCTTCTTAAATAGAAGAGAGACATTAAGGAAAACTCTCTTAAGAGTATATGGAGTAAGCTATTAGGATAAAATGTAGATGACTGATTTTATTGGCAACACCTAAAGCATCATAAGTTGCAACAATATAATCTCTGTCTCTGCCTCTGTCTGTCTGTCTGTCTGTCTGTCTACCTCTCTCCAGATCTGTGTGTTGACCTTGGCCAGTTGGATTCAAACAGTTTCGTTTTCTTTATAACTGACTTTATTTGATGTTTGTGGGCCTTCACATCCACAATGAAAAACAGGGTGTTGACACATCCTTAATCTTCCTCAAAGTAGACTTCCTGGCCAAGGGAAACTTGAAAGAAGATAGAAATCAGACTGGATTCTGACAGGGGCATTTTTCCAAGGTCACTAGACTGTCTTGGAAGATGAAGCAGTCTCAGGTCGCCATGAGGTAGGGGAGGGTCTAATTGCCTTCTCGTCATGGAGGTTCACAATAAGGCACTCTGCAAAGGGTACCTGCTTCAGCGTTGTCTTAATGACCTTCAAGGCCTTTGATTAGGTTTCTGTCTTTGTGGGGGAACAACTACTTCTTTCTTTGCCTTTGGTACCATCTTGGGAGAGCGAAAAGTAGGTTTGTTTTCTTACCTCTTTGGAGCAAATTTGGTCATTATAAATGACACTGCGTTCAGTTTTAATTTGTGCTGTCTTGTTCTTCCCCCACTATTTCAATCCATGAAGTTCCAAAAATTGCTGATTCTAGTCTCCCAACAGAGGATTCTTCCCAGTCCTGTTCAATTAATTTAACCTAGTATGGTGCCCTCTACATTCTTCAGAGCCATTCTGTAGCACATGAATAGAAGCAAAGGTACCAGATGGTGGGAATAATGCAAAGATCGAGACTTGGCCAGGCATGTTTGAAGGTGGGAAAAAGGAACAAAGAAAGTGAATGTAGAGTTGAACTGGCTCACCAAGGGGTTGGGATAGGGAGAGAAGAAAAGTGTATACAGTGTAGGAATGATAGCCTAGATCTGAGAAGTAGGGGTATTGGAGGAAGGAAGGAAGGAAGGAAGGAAGGAAGGAAGGAAGGAAGGAAGG
>NW_025340782.1:0-2496 GCF_016433145.1 Gracilinanus agilis | reverse complement strand
TCTCTTTCTCACACACACACACACACACACACACACACACACACACACACACACACACACACGAACACAGGTCTCCCATTCCCAGATGCCCACTTTTTTACTAACATCTTCCTCAACTTGATAACACACGATGTCCTGTTCTAGAGTCTTTCTAGGACTGACTGTACCTTCTTCTCTTCCACTACTTATTGGTGGAATTTGGGAGTCAGAATTCTTATTCTCCATTGCTATTTCCAGACTATCTATCTACTGCCCTCACTCAATAACCTAAGCTCCTTTGAGGTTCATATTACACCAATACCCCACTCTATCCAAGTGATAATGGCCATTATCTGTTGACCCAAAGGACACTATCCTACTTCTTCAATAAGTTCAGTGTCTGGCTCACAGACTTTGTTTCCCCCTGAACTCCTGCCTTCATGTGAGAGGACTTTGACAGAAATATAGATGTTCCCTTAAATACTTTAGCTTTATAATAATGCAATCTTCTTTATATCAATGATGCAGTTAGGTGACACAGTGGATAGAAATGCTGGTCCTGGAATCAGAAAGAACTGAGTTCAAATTTGACCTTAGACATTCATTTACCTGTGACACCTCGGGCAAGTGGTATAACTTTTGTCTCCCTCAGGCATCTCATCTATAAAATAAAAATAATAATAAAACCTATTTCCCAGGGACATGATGATGAGAAAATGAAATATTTGTAAAATGCTTTATAAACCTTAAACCATGATATAAAGGCTACCTGTTACTTATCCACTTCACCTTTCCTCCACACAGATAGAGCCAGCCATACCTCTGATTTTTCTGTCACCCACAAGGATTTGACTTCCATGTGCTCCAAAATACCTTTACTTGATCATAATCTCTTATCATATATGTTTTCCTTATTCCTTGTCAATACCCTGTTTTTCATCCTCACTGTGACCTCCCTTCCCTCCTCCCCTGCATTCTTTTCCATGTTATCACTCTTTCTTCCCTTTCCCAAATCAAATTCTTGATGCATCAATTCATCTCCATGCTGTGCTCTGTTCTCTAATCCTTTGCCCCCTTATCCTATTGCTCATCACACCTTGCCAAACCTAAATCCTGGATTAATACCGCCATATGTTTTTCTCACTCCTACTCAAAGAGTTAAATGGTGCTGGAGAAAATCTGGAAGCTAAGTCAGTTTCTCAATGGAATTTACGTTATCTAATCTCAACTGGGTCCTCAAAACAACAAGGCAATTATTTTACTCCCTCCTAATTGATTTAGTATCCCACTCTCCATAAAGGCTATTTCAAATGCTTTCATCTCTCCTCAAGCTCTCTTCAAGATTTCCTCACACCAATCTTTTTTTTTAATCCTTGCCTTCTGTCTTAGAATCAATATTATGTATTGGTTCTAAGGGAGAAGAATGGTAAGGGCTAGGCAATGGAGGTTGTGACTTGCTGAGACTCACACAGAGAGGAGTCTGAGGCCATATTTGAAACCAGGACCTCCCATCTCAAAGCCTGGTTTTCTATCCACTGAGCCACCTCATTGCCCCTACACCAACCTTTTGGCTGAAAACCTTGCCTCCTACTTTACATAAAAAATCAAAGCCTCCTCTCTTTTGCCTCTATTCTATCTCATTTGGAGCTCCAAGAAACTGTAAAAACAGGTTTAGAGTAATTAAAAAGTCCCCAAATCATTGGTTCATTAGACAATGTTTACTCCAAGCATGTGAAGACATCCTCAGAGGAATAGGCAGATGTGAACAATTTGTTCCAATGGGTCACAAAGACAATGGAACTTCCAACTGAACAAGAGGTTATGAGTGCCATTAGGCTCCTCTCCTGTGGCAAAGTGTTTGGTGTTCATTCCATTACAGCAGGGATTTACAAGGTATGGGGTTCACTGCCTATACTAAAGCTGACTTAAATCATGATGGGTTATGTGGCAAAAGAATGTTATCCCCAGGAGATCAAATATACCTCCATTGTCCATCTCTATAAAGGAAAATGAAATAGGTTGTCTTGTGATAATCACAGAGGGGCTTCTCTCTTAGTCATTGCTGGTAAGATTCTTGCAGGAGTCCTCCTAAATGGGCTTACCCCTCAGCTAAAAGATAGTCATCTATGCCTAAGAGAAAATGTGGCTTCAAAAAGGGTCAAGAAATTGTTACTGTCGTGTTGGATGTCCAACAACTCCAAGAGAAATTCCCAGAGCAGAGCAGAGGTCTATACATAATATTTCTCAATATGACCAAGGTTTTTGACACTGTCATTTGGGGAAGCTTGTGGGAAATCATGGAAAATTTTGATTGCCTGGATCATCTGTATTACATGCCATTTCCAAGAAGACTCGTTTACATGGCTTCTGGATAATGGATGATGATCTTGCTTTCTCAGTCACCATTGGAGTAAAGGGCTGTATGTTTGTTCCCATGATGTCTTCAGCAATGTTGTCAGATGCTTTCAGTGACATAAAAGTCAGCTACCTCACTAATAAAGTATTTAACTTGAAAAG
>NW_025340781.1:0-6632 GCF_016433145.1 Gracilinanus agilis | reverse complement strand
TATAATATGATATATAAAAATATGTAGTATAATAAATATATAATAAAACAAAATGTTCATTTTATTTTGAGAAACATTGGGCTCATTTGAGCCCTACAACAACTCTACAAGCTACGTAGATCTCTCAGCTATTGTTAATCCCAATTTACATGTTAAGAAACTAAGACAGATAAATTAGGTAACTTTTCTATGGTTA
This sequence comes from Gracilinanus agilis, assembly GCF_016433145.1. Classification (NCBI taxonomy): domain Eukaryota; kingdom Metazoa; phylum Chordata; class Mammalia; order Didelphimorphia; family Didelphidae; genus Gracilinanus; species Gracilinanus agilis. The sequence continues at coordinate 6,436 of NW_025340781.1, read as the reverse complement.
CACACTTAGTAAACTTCAGGGATGGTACATTAACACTTTTCTTTGAATCTGCATCAAGCAATCTATTGTGCTGTTGTTGTTCAGTCATTTGTCAATTGTATTTGACTCTTCAAGAGCTTATTTGGGGTTTTTATGACAAAGACACTACCATCACCCTCTCCAATTCATTTTATAGATGAGGAAACTGAGGTAAACAAGGTCAACTTACCCAGGGTCACACAACTAATATGTTTCTGAAGCCAGATTTAAATTCACAAAGATGTCTTCTTGACTCTAGGCCCAGATTCTATCCACTTTGCCACCTAGCTGCCTAAAACACTCTATCCACTATCCCAAATAAAAATCTTGAGGTAATTTAGCTTCAGTTTGAGGAGTATTGGTTTTCCCTTAAGTTATCGCCATGCCCTGAAATGGTAGACTTCAGATGAGGTTTGTAAGAATGCCATCTGCACTAGGATCTTGGTCTCTCCTTTTGGTCTGCCAGCCATAGCATCACCTGCCATCACTCTGTCAACACATCTTTGTCCCAAAGGGAGCATTCCTGAAACTGCCCATTTCTGATAGGAACAACATTTGGTTATGCTGACTTCTCTATGATCAATTTCATTTTTTAATATGATCATGATGGTTGTTTTCCTAGAGTTTAACCATTCTTCAATCACCTGTATAACTCCAAGTTAATCATAATGAATGATTCCTTTCATAAATTGCTATATTTTGTTCAAAAAGGATTTTATTTTAATTTTTTATTTGATATTCATTAGATATTAATCAATTGTTCATTTCTTTATCTTTTCCTAATATAAGTTCTAGAAACATATTCGGCTCACAAAAGAGGTTAGGGAGAGTATTTCCTTCTTAGTTTTTAAGAATAATTCAATTAGTATTAATTGTTCTTAAAAGTTTGGTAGAATTCTCCTAAAAATCCATCAGGAACAGGAGTTTTTAATTTGGTAATTCCTTTATAACTAGTCCTGTTTCCTTTTCAAAACTGGATTACTTAAGATCTCTATTTGATCTTCTGTTAATTTGCACATTTTATACTTTTTAAGGCATTCCTCTATTTCTTTTGTGTTCTCAATTTTGTTAGCATGTAATACTACATAGTAGGTTCCCCTAATTCTTTTTGTTTTTTTCTTCTTTTGTTCTGATTTCACCTTTTATTTTATCTATTTTAATTTCTGCCCTCTCCTTTTTCAACAGATTGGGCTAAAGATTGAGAAATTTTGATAGTCTTGGGAAAAGTTTTCTGTTTTGATGATCATTTCTATGATTGTTTTTTATCTATGTTCTGAAACCAAATTCAATATGTTCTGAAACCAAATTACAAATTCAAAGTATCCAAACTCACCTCGTAACCCTAACTGTATCATCTTACAGTGGATAAAATATATGACATTTATTAACCATGTTACTAGAGGCAAGTCATTTAAACTCTCAAGACATTTTCCTATAAAGTAAGAATAGTAACATTTTCCTCCCAGAATTATTGTGAATCTCTAATGCAATATTGTATGCAAAACATTTAACAAACTTGAAAGTGATATGAGAATGTCTATTATTACAGTTACTCTTATGATGCTGGAGGCAGCTGGGTGACAGAGTAGATAGAGCACTAGGCTTAGAACCAGGAAGATTCATTTTCATGAATTCAAATCCAGCCAAGGATACTGACTAGCTTTGTGATCCCTGGGCAAATCACTTAATCCTGTTTGCCTCAGTTTCCTCATCTATAAAATGAACTAGAGAAGGAAATGGCAAACTACTCTAGTGTCTTAGCTATATAACTCTGGGCAAGTCCCTTAATCCTAGATTTCTCATCTGCAAAATGAACAGGAGAAAGAAATGGGAAACCACTCCAGTATCTTTACCAAGAAAACCCCAAATGAGGTCATAAAGAGTCAGACATGATTAAAAAAATGGCTGAATGATGATGATGACATTGATATATACCTTGAATTCAACCTGTTACCTATATAGAGAGGTTTTTGTTCATATAGCTAAAGTTTTCACTTATTGAGCACCCACTATGTGCCAGCTACAGGCTAAGCAAGCACTGGGTATACAAAGAAAAGCAAATGACAGTCCTTGCTCTCAATGAGCTCACAGTGTAGTAGGGGAGAGACCATGAAAACAGTTAAGTTTTCAGAAATGCAAAGGACAAATGATAATTTAGTATAATACGCATTAGTATTAAGGGTTCCAAGAAAGGCTTCTTATAAAAGATGGAATTTTAGATGAAATTTAGACAGACGCTAAGTGGAGGAGATGAGGAGGATAAGAGTTCCAGGCATGGAGAGAACAAGTCAAAATGCTCAGAGCTGGGAGATGGAGAGTGTAGTTCAAGGAACAACATGAAGCCCAGAGTCCCTGGATTACAGATTAGGCATTGGAGTGGAGTAAGTGGGGATGGGGAAAGGAGACAGTGTCAGGAATAACATAATGGGAAAGATAGGAAGGGGCCCGATTATGGAGGGCTTTAAAAGTAAGAGACGATTGTGTTTTTGATCCTGGAGGCAATAGGGAGCCACTAGAGTTGATTGAATAGGAGGGGTGGGGGGGCTTGGGGGGAGAGAAGGCATGGTCAGACCTCAGCATTGGGAAGATCAGTTTGATAGCTAAGTGGATGATTGACTAGAATAGGAAGATACCTGGGTCTGGGAGACCAGCCAGCAGGCTCTGGCAATAGTCTAAGTGTGAGGTGACAAGGAGCTGCCCCAGGGCTGACAGTGTCATAGCAGAGAGGAAGTAGATGTTATAAAGGAAGAAATGACAGGACTTGGAAACTGATTGGCTAGTGAGGGATTGGGGTGAGATATAACGAAGAGCTCAGGATAATTCTGAATTTGCAAGCCCAGGTATGTCCAAATCCACATGAAATGTTAAAGAGAAAAAAGTTATATTTATGTCACAAGGGTGATTGAGTTTCTTATCTACTAATTCTTCCATGTTTGTTCTTGTGTACCTTGGTACCATAGAGGCAGTGAGACATCATATTTCCTATTAGAAAAGATAAAGCTGAACATAGCTGAACCTTCCTGAAAGGGAAACTATGATTTAGTTTTCTCTATAATTTTGGTTAAAAATACAATAATTTTCCCAAGGTTAAAAATAGTGCACCTTTCCTAACAACTAGGATCTTTTCTAGAGTCTATGACCTTTTAGGTTTCTCATGATTCTCTTAATTATACATACTCTGAGCATATGGACTGTGTCATGTATGTCTTATATGCTCCTCACCACTTCAACACAACGCTCAGCTTAACAAATGTCTGTTAATGAAATAATGTTGACTTTTCCTTTGACAGGTTGCTCTACACCTTTGGGTATGGAAAACCAAAAAATAGAAAATAATCAGATTACAGCCTCATCAATGAAAAAATCTTGGTTAGGAGATTCCTGGGCACCCTTCTATGCCCGTCTCAATGCTCAAGGTCGTGTGAATGCCTGGCAAGCCAAGGTAAAACCTTCACAGTGAATTATTATCTACAAGTTCTCATGCACAAAACCCAAGAAACTTTGGTAAACACGACAGAATGATTGTTGATAGGAATCATGTCTCCTGTTGATACTTATTAAAATTCTATATCATTTTTAATGAGGTAGCCATAGTACTTATACTTGTACTTATACTTGGACTAGAGAAATCATTTCTACAGACACAAGTCTAAGGAGTTTATCTTTTATGTATCATTGGTGATTCCCACATTTTTTAGAGTTGCAATATTCTATTAGACTTATTGAACCTGATAATTTTAGTCTTCTTAATAGGGCCCCTATACGGTTAGCTTTTAAAAATTCAGGGGTAGGTAGGTAGAATGGCACCATGTCATAGTACACTGTTGTCATAGGACCTGGTTTTGACTCTTGGCTTTACTACTTTTTATGTGACCTTGGGTAAATAACAAAAATTCTCTGAGATTCAGTTTCCTCATTTGTAAAATGAGGTTAGACTAGATGAATTCTAAGTTCTCTTCTAGCTCAAGATCTATAAGTCTCTGAATTGATTTTTCTATAGTTTCAATTTCATGACACCCTGTGTGATAAACCAGGCTGAGAAATCAGCAAATCAGCCATCTAAGTGTTTCCCTCTGTTGATTGAACTCAATTAAAAAAATTAATATATCCAGTAGTGATAGTCCATCCCACCATCAAACTCCTACTTTGATACTTTATCAAGGCATAAAGTGACCCTGGATTCTTAAAGTCTGTGTCAACAAGATTAGAATTTGGGCAGATCCCACCATCCTGAAGAGTCTTCAAGTGCAAGCTCCACACTAGTCAATAAAAGTCTAGCTAAATTGGAAAAGATTTATCTTCAGAGGGTTGTTCACCAGGCAATGATTTCTTTTTTGGTACAATTCATGAAACTATATATTAAGGTTTAGAGGAATTATAATCTCCATCAGTAGAAGTGCCCCCCAGCAATGGAATCATGTATATTTGATGAAAGAAAGGTCAATCAGATATATTTGATACTTTGATACTTTATCAAGGCATAAAGTGACCCTGGATTCTTAAAGTCTGTGTCAACAAGATTAGAATTTGGGCAGATCCCACCATCCTGAAGAGTCTTCAAGTGCAAGTTCCACACTAGTCAATAACAGTCTAGCTAAATTGGAAAAGATTTATCTTCAGAGGGTTGCTCACCAGGCAATGATTTCTTTTTTTGGTACAATTCATGAAACTATATATTAAGGTTTAGAGGAATTATAATCTCCATCAGTAGAAGTGCCCCCCAGCAATGGAATCATGTATATTTGATGAAAGAAAGGTCAATCAGATATATTTGAGTCAATTGATTTGAATATATCTTGGACACTTTTTTTGGTTTCTTTTCTCTTCCACAGAGTTGGGTAGTCAAAAATTATGTAGATAACCTTATAGAAAACTAGCAAAACTAACCAATGAGAACTTCCTTCTCTTGAGGATGCCTGAAGCATTAGTCTTTGAATTTTATACAGTATTCTAGTAGTTTTTCCCCAAAGGAAAGTACTAGGAAAGCACAGGTAGTTTCCTTGTTCACTTAGTGAGAAAGTGCATAATTCTAAGGTTGGGAGGGTTTCCTGCATTGAGTTAGGATGTTTGTTTGTATTTTAAAACCCTTACCTTTCATCTAGGATCAATGCTGTGTATTGGTTCCAATGCAGAAGAGTGGTAAAGGCTAGGCAATTGGGGTTAAATAATTTGCCCAGAGGCACACAGCTAGGAAGTGTCTGAGGGTAGATTTGAATGCAAGACCTACTGTCACTAGGTCTGGCAATCAATCCACCAAGCCACCAAGCTGCCCTCTAAGTTCTGATGTTCTAAAAAGAATCAGATATGTCTAAGAACTTCGCTTGTAGACCAAAATAGATATAGGATCATAGAATCATAGAATGCTAGATCAGAAAGGACCCTAAAAGATGATCTTATCTACCTTTCTCATTTGACATGGGGAAACCAAGGCCCCAAAGAAGTAAAGTCACTTAAGGGGAATCACATAAAACTCTCTCTCCTGGATGTTTCAGTGGTCCAGAACTAAGTCATTCTGGTAGAACCAGTAGTAAAATATGTCATTTTGATTTGCAATTTCTAAAGTCACTTGAGATGATCTCAGTTATACCTCCAGATGTTAAAATTACCCTTCCTTGTCTTTTCATACCTGTATTCCTTTATTCACATGGGTTACAAATCAAAGAAAGTCATAGAGAAATAAAGGCACAGGGGTATATTAGCCATCTCTTAACTTATCTTTCCCTATTTTCCTTTTTTTCCTAATCAAAATCCTATTGCTACTTATTTTCTAAATCAGTGATATCAACATATTATTTTAGGGAGCTCCAAACTGCCTCTGATCATTTTAAAGATTATTTTGAATTTTTAACATACCTCCCCAAAATTTTTCATTCTCTTTAAATTTTAATTCCATAGAGTATATTCTTTTACTAGCAAGGGCTGACCAAGAGAAGAGGATGGAATGGTCATATCACAGAAACAACACTGTGGTGTTGCAACTCTAAAAGACTATGAATCATTGTTCTGAATAGATTTAGATGAGTTCACAAGAGAGGCAAAATCCCCCCAAGATTCTGTTCTGATAACCCTGTCACTCACCCAGCTTCATCTGCCCTCTCACCATCCAAATAAGGATAACTTTAGGGTGAGGTCACCTTTACCTGAAGTGTCTCTGATTGAGCCACAGATACTGCAAGACTAAACTGTCTCCCAGGTCCCAGAATCCTTATCAAAGTAGAACATCCAAATAATGTGTTATACATGATTGGGGAAACAATGAGCTTTTCCTTCTTAGTGGTAGCATTACAAACTCTGTCTGACTCCCCAGGGACCATTCCCATAGCCAGCCAGCCTCAGCCTGCCTTTTTACCCTTCCAGGACTTTCAAGGGAAAATTAAATCTCTCTCTCTCTCTCTCTCTCTCTCTCTCTCTCTCTCTC
>NW_025340780.1:0-3295 GCF_016433145.1 Gracilinanus agilis | reverse complement strand
CCCCCCCCCCCTTTCTCTTCCTCTCTCTCCTTCCCTCCCTCTTCTCCACCTCCCACTTATTCCATTCGTCTTCCTGAGGTCTGGCCGCAAACGCACTGGTTCTCCCAAACAGGCGTCTCTTTCTCAGCCCCAGGACAAGCTCCGGGATGAAACTGACCAGCGGGAGCTGCAACCAGTGCTGCACCCTGGTCAAGCTGCTCCCTCCGCCCCCTCTGGCCCCTCCCTCTCTCCTATATGCTGGGTTCAGTGGCGCCTTAGCTAGCTTTCCCTCCTGAATGCTTCTCCATCCCTCCGTTCCACTCACCCCTCCGTTCCACTCACCGGGGATTGGAAGCTGGAACGACTGCAGCAGTCTCTTGCGGGGCTGTCTCTGCAGTGGAAAGCTGGGAAACGGGAGGGGAGCGAGTGGGAACCAGACAGGTTGATATGTTTGGGCAGTCAGTCGGAGCTGTCCCAGGGTGCCAGAGGCTGAAAAGTGTTGCCAACTCCCTGACGTCATCCTAGGCATTATTTTATAAAATAAATAAACAAACCGAAAATCGTACTTTAGAATATAGCTATTTTATTTTAAATTAATGGATTTGTAGTTATAAGACCTGCTTAAGAGGCACTTCCTGCCACTTACTACCTGTATGACCTTGGGCAAGTCTCAACGTCTTTGGGTTCCAGTTTCCTCAACTGTGAAATGAAGGGGTTAGGCTTTAGACTGGATGGCTTCTAAGATCCCTTCCAGGTCTAAATCTATGCTCTATTATCCTGTGATCCGATGAAATGCAGGATTAGTCTCTCAGGATAAGAAAGGCCATTAACGAGCTCTATGACCTTAGCAAAAGAGCAACCTCTGTAGGCTTCTGTTTTCTTTTCCATATAATATGGTGGTTGAGCCATTGGAATAGTGAAAAAGAGCCCCTGGAATGAACGAAGCAAGAGAGGTAGGTTCTCTCTTGGGACTAAGGGAGCAGTGCGTGACCTGGAGTTCTCTGCCTCAATTTTCCTATTTGCAAAATCTTTAACCCTCAGATGACTTCCAAGGCTCTTTCTCTATAGTGCTAGAACAGTCACAGAAATAAAAATGAGAGCAGAAGTAGTTATGTTAGCTTCCCCTATAGAAAAATGGGCCAGGGGACTAGAGTGAAACTGTACAGTGGAGAATATAATATTGACAAGAGATAAAACCAATACAAAAAGACCGTGGCCTCCCTCTCCCCCCCCCCCCCCCCAATAGCATATACATCTGAGACTGGCTAGTGTCAATAATTATGGAGAGTGTCTTGGACTCTTTTCGCCTTGTCCAAGCCCAAATAATTTACCTAATTCTGGTGTAGCCTTACTGTCATTTCAGCTATGTGTATATAGCTTCCTTTCTCCACTCCCCTCTACCTCCTAACTTTTTATTTTGTAAACTGTGAACTCCTCCACTAGACTGTGAGCTACTTGAGAACAGTTTTTTTTACTTGATTTAGTTTTGCTTGGTTTGCTTTTCTTTGAATTCTTGTAGTTTAGCAGAATTTCTGGCACAAAGTAGGTACTCAGTCCTTGTTGTCTATTTCCTTCTTTACCTTCTGAAAAAAAGATGATGTATTTTACTATTGTTAGCATACTTTAACTTTTAGTCATTAAATCATTTTTCAGTTTTGTCCAACTCTTTGTGACCCCATTTGGGTTTTTTTTTTTTTTGGGCAGAGATACTGGAGTGGTTTGCCATTTCCTACTTTAGCTCATTATATAGATGAAGAAATGGAGGCAAACAGTGTAAAATTACTTTACTAGGGTCACATGACTAATAAGTGACAGAGGTTGGATTTGAACTCATAAAGTTGAGCCTTCCTGACACCAAATCTGGACCTGTATTCACTGAGTCACCTGACTGGCCATATGATTTAACTCTATGATTTTTAAAATATGAAGCAAAGGATTCCCAAACACACACACATTCATAGATGCCTCTCTTCAATATTAAATTAATTTGAAAAATTGATGAATATATGCTAAATCATTGCCAAACAATCTATAATTTTAATTGTACCGAACCAGAGTGGGTTCCTTCTTCCAGTTCATATTTGTTTTCTCCTAAAAGAACTTTAGTGACCCTATTTGTATTGACGATAAACAATATCTCACCTCACCCCCAATTCCATTAAAATAGAACAAAATTAAAATTTCAAAATGTTCTCTGAAATAACCCTAAAACAATCATACTTTTAGTTTTAGTCACTGGTTTATATGTATAGTATGGTGTTTGTGTGATAAGCAGGTTATGCATGTCATATTTCCCTAGAGGGCAGGAATTGTATCATATAAATATTTTTGTATGCTTTTCCAACTTAAATATTAAATTAGAATAGCCCACTGGTCTTAACTGTAGAAATATCTTTTTATTGACAAAAGTATTTCTCATGTCCTATGTGATACTAGTTTTACTCTTAGTATCTATTGATCACAAAGATAAAATATGACAAAAAGTTGCTATGAATTAAGCAAATAATTTTTTCTTTTATTAACCATAACAGCACATATATTTTTCATTTTTTAATTTTAATTTTGAATATTTTCCCATAGTTACATGTTTCATGTTCGTTCCCTCTCTCCCAAACCTCCCTAACCCCCCTTAGCTGACACACAATTCCACTGGGTTCTACATGTATCATTGATTAAGACCTAATTCCATATTATTGATAGTTGGACTAGAGTTATTGTTTAGTGTCTACATCCCCAATAATATCTCCATCAGTCCATGTGTTCCAGCAGTGGTTTTTCTTCTGTTTCTCCTCCCACACTTTTTCCTCTGAATGTGACTAGTTTTCTTTCTCATAAATCCCTCAGAATTGTCCTGGATCATTGCATTGCTGCTAATAGAGAAGTCCGTTATGTTCTATTGTACCACAGTGTATCAGTCTCTGTGTACAATGTTCTCCTGGATCTGTTCCTTTCACTCTACATCAATTCTTGGAGGTCATTCCAGTTCACATGGAATTCCTCCAGGTCGTTATTTCTTTGAGCACAATAGTATTCCATCACCAACAGATACCACAATTTCTTCAGCCATTCCCCAATCGAAGGACATTCTCTCATTTTCCATTTTTTTGCCACTACAAAGAGTGCATCTATAAATATTTTTGTGCAAGTCTTTTTCCTTATTATCTCTTTGGGGTATAAACCAAGCAGTGCTATGGCTAGATCAAAAGGCAGACAGTCTTTTAAAGCCCTTTGAGCATAGTTCCAAATTGCCATCCAGAAGGGTTGGATCAGTTCACAACTCCACCAGCAATGCCAGCATATATATATATATATATAT
>NW_025340779.1:0-1064 GCF_016433145.1 Gracilinanus agilis | reverse complement strand
GTTTCCTGGCATCAAATATATCCTCATTCACTCCATCATAGACTCAGCTGTCAAATTGATCTTTTTAAAACACATATCTGATCCTATTCTTCTTCATTCAATAAATTTCAGTAGTTCCTAATCATCACTAGGATCAAATGTAAAATTATTTTTTTTACTTTCAAGGGCCTTCATAATTTGAAACCTTTCTCCTTTTCCAATCTTCTACATCTAAGTTTCTTCAAAATATTTTTAATGCTCTGACTTTAGCCTTTTTGCTGTTCCTACAAAACACTTCATCTCCCAATTTTGAGCATTTTCATTGGCCATCTTCCATTCATGGATCAGTTTCTTTCTTCTTCTCTGCCTCTTGGCTTCTCTAGCTTCTTTCTAGACTCAGCTAAAGTACTACCTTCTATAAGAGAACTTTCCTAGTCCTCTTAATTTTAATTTCCTAATATAATTTTGGAATTTCTTTAATTCTAAATTTAATCTCCTGGTCCTTTGAGACTACTTTCACTTTATCTGCATATATCTTGTTTGCTGATAGTTATTTGCAGGTTGACTCCACCATATATACATGCATTCTCATGCAGAGCATTACCAGGGCTATACACAAAAACTTCCAAACTTGGGAGAGTCTGCTAGAGATTTTATTATGCTAAAATGATTCTTGAACATCTATTGTCAACTCCACAGCAAAATGAGACATCAAAACAGAATGTAAGTGGAGACTGTAAAATTAAAAGAAAAATAAAAGTTTCAAATGCCACCGAAATGACAGATTTCATATATTTAGCCTTGTATATTTATAACCATAACTACATATTTAGAGTCACCAAAGCAGGAATTTCTCCAAGCCAGAAGTCCCGGTAGCATCTTCAGCCAGGGTTCTACCGATGCAGCCTCCTCCAAAACCAAAGTGGAATCTCAACAACCAATCTCTCCAGTAGCCAGGAAAGTAATGAATGCTATCATATTGGTCTCTTCTTATACCATTTTTTCCATGTCACTTTCTGTTACTTCCTGTCCCACCTCTTTCTTCACAGAAACCAATGACAGTCTTTCAATTTGTCTAGTACTGC
>NW_025340778.1:0-3428 GCF_016433145.1 Gracilinanus agilis | reverse complement strand
CGCAGACTGGGGCAGGGATCGGCCCCTCAGTAGGCCCCAGATTCGTGAGGAAGAAGTCTCCTTCCACATCCATGTGGTCAGATCCCTCCCTCCTCAGGCCATCCACGCCACCCTCCTGAAGCACGAGCGCACACTGGAGACCTTCAGGCTGTTTAACTCGGCCCACCGAGAGGAAGAGGAGACGCCCCCCAGCTCGCCGGTAGGGAGGGCAGCCCGGGAGATGGGTAATAAGGGGGTGGCATGCCCCGTTTGGGCTCAGTTTTACAGGAACCAAGTTCCTGTGAAGGAATCAGACTCGGGAAAGACTTGAATGCTAGGCTCAGAACTTTCAGCTGTATTTGGTGAGAAGCCGGAGGAGAGCAAGGAAGAGGCTGGGACAACAGTGCAGGGAGGGTGGCAACCTAGGGAGCCTCACTGGAAGCTGGGGTTCCCCCCCCCCCAGAACGTGGACCTCGGGAAGCGCGCCCCGACGCCCATCCGAGAGAAGGAGGTGACGATGTGCATGTGCTGCCAGGAGCCCTTCAACCCAATCACCAAGCGGAGGCACCACTGTAAAGCCTGTGGCCACGTGAGTCTGGGCCGGGGAAAACGTTTGTGAAGATGGGCCTCCGGAAGACCAGGGGGGCCGGATGGCGGTCCTCTGTGACCCCTCTCTGCACCTCCCCGCCCCACCCCCTTTTAGTTGCCATCTCTCACTTTTTCGGTTTCCCTCTCCTCCCTTCTCGTGGCCTTTCCCTCTAGGGTGGCTTCCCCTTGGTAGGGCAGGGGGTCCTGACCACTGGTCTTTCCCGGCCTGGCTCGCAGGTTGTGTGCGGCAAGTGCTCAGAGTTCCGGGCCCGATTGGTCTACGACAATAACCGCTCCAATCGAGTGTGCCTAGACTGCTACACCGCCCTGCGTGGGGCCCAGGGGCCCAGCCCAACCCCCGGGCAGAACACACCCCAGAGGAGACGCTCTATCCTAGAGGTGAGCTTCGGGCCCTGGGCCCCAAGGAAGGGAATGAGCTTACGCAGGCTCCCAGGTTCTGACCCCGACCCCGACCCCTAACCCTAACCCTTCCAGAAACAGGCATCAGTGGCTGCAGAGAACAGCCTCGTTTGCAGCTTCATGCACTACATGGAGAAAGGTGCCAAGGGCTGGCACAAGGCCTGGTTTGTGGTCCCTGAGAGCGAGCCCCTCGTCCTCTACATCTACGGAGCCCCTCAGGTGAGAGGGCCTCGCCACATCCGCTACTCCCTTCTCCTCCTCTCCTGGCTAGGCATGGGGCAGGGGACTGCCTTTGCTCCTCTTTCTGGCATGGAGGGTCAAAGCCCTTCTCTCCCGGGGTGCCTTAGTCCCCCCCCCTTCCTCTTTATCCTTTGTGCCTCATTGCTGCTCTCTTCCTCATCTTTGCTCCCTCCCGTCAGACTTAAGGGGATGGAGGAAGAACACACACAGGGCTAATATAGGCCAAACTGGTCTAGGAATGCTTCCCCAGGAGAGCTGGGATAAGGAGGCAGGCTAGAACCAAGACACAAGGAACTGTTAGAGCCAGATGGGAAGACGCAGTTTTGCTAGTGCCAGGAGGAATCTTTAGGGAGGGACAGAGGGGTTCCTCTGAAGTCATACTCACTCATCTGGTCTGCCCTGCCCAGGATGTCAAGGCCCAACGAAGCCTGCCCCTTATTGGCTTTGAGGTGGGGGCCCCAGAGGCCAATGAGCACAAAGAGAGGCGCCACGTCTTCAAGATCAGCCAGAGCCACCTGGCCTGGTACTTCAGCCCAGAGTCCGAGGAGCTTCAGAGGCGGTGGATGGATGTTTTGGCCCGAGCCGGGCGAGGGGATGAACTCCGGGCAGGTCCCTCCATCCTCGAAGCTGGAGAAGAGGACGAAGCAGCAGCAGGAAGCCCAGGCCCGGAGAGTGCCGCCAAGACCTAGGGATCCCTTTCATCAGCTTCCGCACTTCCAGGCAGGGACCTCAAAGCCAAATACCAGCCTCTGGCAAGCCGTTTGCCACTTGTTACTTGAACTCCAGATCCTGTTATGGGGTTTGCTCTTAAAACATCTTAGCCAAACATGAGGGGCTTGTTTCTGTCATTTCCAACCTCATGTTTGTCTTTCATTTGGGGTGGAGACAGACTATGAAGAAAAGAAGCCCTTGGTAAGAGACCTCAGCTGTGCAGGCCCCGGGGGCTTCTGTTCCACCATTGGCAAAATGGGCGAGTTGGCCGAGCCTCCGAGGTCCCTTCCGACACTGACATGTGGTGCTAAGTCCATGTCTCTGGGCTGCTTCTTCTTTTCTTTCAAATGGCTCATGTCCAAACTGTTCTCTGGCTTTTTCACTCTTTATGATCCAAGGTCCTGTTTCCCCTCTCTGGACCTCAGTCTTGCCAAGTTGGGGAGAAGGAAATGGCTTCTCGGCTCCAGATCTTGAAAAAGTGCATTTTGGAGTCAACTGGATTCCCCCTGACCAGCCCATTACTAGCCCCAGATTTGCCACTTGCTATGCCCTTCCATTTCGGGTCCTCAGTTTCTCCCCTACGAGGGTGTGGAGGCCAGACGGTTTCTGAGGTCCTGCCCTGCCCTCGTAACCTACGGTCCCAGGCCCCTCTTCTCTGAGCCTCCTTCACCTGCGGAAGGATGGGGTCGGCCAGACCAGCCGGTCTCTAAAATCTCTTCCGAGTGATCGGAGTCCTAGGATTCGCAAACCCCTTTCCTCTCTCACTAAAAGGAAGTGGCAGGAAGCCCTAACTCGGACAACCCTTCCCTCTCTTCGCATGCAGCCGAGACTGGAAGGCAGTTTCGCACCTCCTCTTTCCCCCAAGTGGCAGGACCACTGGGCCACGTGACAACAGCAGGGCTCTGGGGGACTAGCGAGCAGGAGATGTGGTTTGATGTTTTGTTTGAATGGAAAAAATACAGTTTTGGTTGCAGTTCCAAGGCCCCTGATTACTGTGTGTTCCTCTGTCTGCCCAAGGCCAACAACCTAGAATCCCAAAGCAAAAATTGAGCCTCCTGAGGAAGAAAGGCAGACGGAGGGGGAAGCAATGGGTGGGGGGGGTCACAGGAGAGAGCACCCACGGGAGAAGCTACCTCAGAGCCAGTCACTCACAAAAAGAATGCACCTGCTGCTGCCTGCCGGGCGGGCGGGCGGCGACCTTGCTTCCCTCTTAGAGGGCTCCCAAAGCTGGAAGGGCAGTTTCTAAACAGGCCAGAAGGCATTTCTTAAGTGCCAACTGTGTGCCTAGTGCTGGAGACACATTGAAAACCCTCCCCCAAATCACTTCCAGCTCAGTTCATTTCAATCCCACAAGCATTTATTTTAAGTGCCTGCTATGCGTGAGGGACAACCGGGACTAGAGGCCCTACCCTGAAGCAGCTTCCACTGGGCACACCTTCAAGCTCTTCCGACTCAGAACGAGGCCTACCCGCAAAAGGAAACCCCTGGCT
>NW_025340777.1:0-2323 GCF_016433145.1 Gracilinanus agilis | reverse complement strand
CCTCATTGCACTCAAGGATGATGTGCTCAGGGTCAGAGTGTGTGTCTATATCAGGGAATGGGGGAGAGAGCAGGAGCCAGATTGCACAGAGCATGACTTGAATAAAGGTACAAAAGACAACAAGAGAGATAGGTGCTCTGGATCCCACCCATCTCCTGCTCCTGCTGCCTGGTCTTGTGGTTCTGAAGGCCAAAACCACAGTAATTGTTTTGGCTAAAATAGAGGAAACGGCCACTGTGAACATGACTCCAAATGTTGTTTGTCTGAGGAGACAATTTGTTGCAGTGGGAGGGCCAATGAAGAGCAGGGAGCAAAGGAAGCAGAGGGAAAGGGAGATGAGGAGAATGTAGCTGAGATCTCGATTGTTTGCTTTGACTATGGGGGTATCTTTGTGCTTCACAAAGACCCAGAGAACCAAAGCTGTGAGGAGAGAGAAGGAAACAGCTATGGAGGCCAAGATCATTCCCAAGGGTTCTTCATAGTCTAGAAAAATCACCAGTTTGGGTAGACAATAAATCCTCTCCCTATTGGGATATTCATCTTCTGGACATTTCATGCATTGTTCACTGTCTGAAGAAAATAAACAAGGTCTCAGTATGTCAGCCTCAGCATAACTTCCCTATGGGAAGGTCAAGAAATATTTGTTGTACTAATCATTCTTTTTGGTTCAATGGGGATAAGAACCTGGTGAAAGTATATAATATATAGCACTTGGAAGACTTTAGTTTGAATCTTGCCTCAGAGAGTCTGTGACTGTGATCTTGTGAGAGTCAAATAACTTTTTCTGCCTTAATTTTATCATCTGTAAAATGATGTTATAGTGAAAATCAAGGGAATTAACCAGTGTGAAGTGTATTGCAAACCTTATAGTACTCTATAAATAATAGGTGCAATAGAAATCTTTTTCTTAGAGTACATTATAAATATGAGACCTCATTATTAACAACAATAATAACAATAATAAATTTGACAGCAGCATATTGCAAAGTAAAGAAATCCAGCTTGTTGTTCTCTTGGACCTGGCCCATAGTTCCTCTAAGAGACCATCTCCTCAGCTTGGAGCTCTCTCTTTTTTGTAGTCTCCTCTCAGAGGAGAATGATTCCTTTGCCCTCAATGTGTAACTCTTACTAGACCTCTTCTGGAAATATATGTGGAAATGCATCAACCATAACGTTTAAAATCTTGGGTTCTGTGCTTTTCCCCTTGATGCTTAGAATACTAATGACATGTCTATGTGCACCTAGTTGTTGACTTCATGCCTTTTAGCTCTTACTAATTTACACAGGCATGAACTCTGAGCACACCAGAAATATTGAGGAAGGAACTAGGCTTGCATAACTTGAATGAGAGAAATTTCAGAAGGGATATGAGAGTTGGTTCTCTGTATTCAAAGGGCTTATGTGTGGGATTGGGACAAGACTTGCTCTGTTTCATTGTAGAGGGAGAAACCCAAAATAGGTGGGAAATTGAAAAGAGAAAAATTTAGGTTCCATGTTGGGCCAAACTTTTTAATAATGAGAGTGTTCAAAAAATAGGAGAGGTTACATTGAGAGATGGTGGCTATCCCTTCCTTGGGGTTCTTCAGGAACAATCTAGGTGCTGAATTGCTCCAGATGTACTAGTGACCTGATGGCTATTGAGTTCTTCCACATTTTAAATTTATAGATTCTCAGAGCTCATCAACTTATAAGTACCCAGCAGTATTTCTTTAATGAAGAGGGCATATTCTAATGAGATACTGTTTTCACAAAGTCACTAAGAGAATAATGTAAGAGGCACAACAATGTTTTCCAGGTCAAGAATGAAAATGTTCTTCCTGCTGTGTCTGTGGCAGGTTCCTGCTGAATTCCTTCTCTTTCAGGTCATGAGAACAATGTCTCAGATACTTTAGATGCATGCTCAGGAGAGTCCTCCTAAGCTACTTTCTCACTCCTGTTTTGAGGAGGGAATATTGTTCCTGGAAACATTGCTCTAGGTTAGATTATTTCCTTATAATACATTACTTCCCCCTTCCTCAAATTAGTATAGATTTGTGAAATTTCTGCCTACTCATTCAGATTTGTCAGCTTAAACATTTGCCTCTTCGAAATATTGTTTCTATCTTCCTAGAGATGAAAGTCTAGGTTAAATGAGAAGTCTTGGCATGGAACTGGTCCCTAGCCAACAAAAAGGCAAAGAATTTTATTTTAAGAGTGAATGATGTGGTCATGGTGATTGTGCATTCTTGGCACCAACATATATGAAACCAAACAAGGGAGTCAGTTGAGAGGATACAAACAATAAATGGATTTCATTTCAGTATGCCGGCTCATTGTTCTAGCT
>NW_025340776.1:0-5413 GCF_016433145.1 Gracilinanus agilis | reverse complement strand
TCTTTCTTTCTTTCTTTCTTTCTTTCTTTCTTTCTTTCTTTCTTTCTTTCTTTCTTTCTTTCTTTCTTTCTTTCTTTCTTTCTTTCTTTCTTTCTTTCTTTCTTTCTTTCTTTCTTTCTTTCTTTCTTTCTTTCCCTCTCTCTCTTTCTTTCTTCCTCTCTTCCTCTCTTCCTTCCTTCCTTCCTTCCTTTCCTATCAGCCTTCATTATGCTTAGAGTCAAGAAGCCCTAGGTTCAAATCTCACATTTAGATATTTAGACAAATCTCACATTTAGACCAAATCACATTAGACATTTAATACTTTGGTGAACTTGAGTAAGCTGCTCAGCCCTCTGGGCCTCCATTTCCTCACTCACTGGTTTCTAAGACGCCTTTTAATTTTGAATCTATGCTCCTCTAACCCTACTGCCTTTGTTAAGGAAAAACGAAGAGCTTCCCTCAAGCCAGAGGTCTCCACTAGGGTCTCACACAGGAGGAGAAGAGAAATCATTCATGAAGACCAAATCAGCCCCATCCATCTGACAGGGCTGGGCTGCTCCCTTTGTGTCAATATAATCCAGGCAATCTCCAGCACTTGTGAGACAAAGGTTCAGTTCAGGGCCCCACCTGTTGGTTTAGGGATGGTTACTATGGCAGCAGGAAGCCCAGGGAGGGAGGGAGGGAGGGAAGGGACATTCCTGGAAGGATGGACTGTGGAGCCTTTAGCTTCCAGTTATCCATTCACTGGCTGGCCTGCTTATGAATTCTTGAGGCTAGACAAGCATAATGGGCCCCACCAGAGAAAATTCATTCAGCCTCTGGGATCCCATCTCAGAGAGCAGCAAGATTTTCCTTAAACCCAGAGGCTCATAACTGCTTTGGTATTAGAGCGATCCTGGAGAGCCGAGACTTTCATTCTTTGTCTTGTCTTCTCCGTTATGGGGTATTTCGGCAGGGCCAGCACCTCCGATGTGAGGTCTTGTGGGCTCCTCTGCAGGGCTGCTCATGCACCTTTAGTGTCCACCTACCACTCAGCTCTCATCTGTGGTTCCCAGAAGCTGTAGCATGTGCAGTGGCCACCCCCTAGTAAACCATCTTAGCAGATGGGCTAAAAGCAGATCGAGGGCAGCCAAGCCTCAAACCTGCCAGCGAGTCCTGTTAAACTGGCTGGTTATCTTGCTATAATTCACCCAAGGCTCTCTCTCCAATTCCTTTCCCTGGACTTTTACAAAGGCTCTCCCCCATGCCAGTCATGCACTCCCCTGTTACCTCCACCTTTTGGAACCCTCAAACCCAACTCAAGCACCACCTTCTCTACAAAGCCTTGCTTGGCCAGCCTAGTGCCCTCCTTACCCATCAGCTTCTCATAATCAATAGGCATTTCCCCCTGGTGCTTACTATATCCTGTGCACTGGGGTGGACATTAATCAAATTTGAACCTACGTGGCCCAATGGATAGAGTGCCAGTTCCAGAGTCAGGAAGACCTGAGTTCAAATCTGGCCTCAGACGCTTCCTAGCTGTGTGACTCTAGGAAAGTCGCTTTATCCTGTTGGCCTCAGTTTTCCCATCTGTAAAATGAGTTGGAGAAGGAAATGGCAAGCCACTTTGGAATCTTT
Source organism: Gracilinanus agilis (assembly GCF_016433145.1). Classification (NCBI taxonomy): domain Eukaryota; kingdom Metazoa; phylum Chordata; class Mammalia; order Didelphimorphia; family Didelphidae; genus Gracilinanus; species Gracilinanus agilis. Next base: position 3,817 of record NW_025340776.1, on the reverse strand, counting down.
GCCAAGAAAACCCCAAATGAGATCATGAAGGGTCCTACACGGCTAAACAATAATAAAATCTAGCATCTGCCTGCCTTAAAAAAAAAAAAAAAAGACATGACTGAAATGACTGAACAACAAAATTTTACTTTGTCTTCTGCTGTCTTCCCACCAGACCCTTTGCTGCCTAGACTAGAGACCTTGGAAGAATTGATCTTTCCAGCTCTGGAGCTCCCTATGAACCGGATCACACCGGGAACCTTTAGGTACTATTTATTCTCTCACTATCTTCTCTCTAGCCATAGCATGAACTCCCTGGAAGAACTGGTTTCCTTATGGTCATAGCCCTGGAGAGCCATCCTTCCCTCCCCTGATTTCTAGTTCTAAGACCATAATCGAATCAGAACTGCCAGTATCCAAATGATAATTCAGTCTATTCCCATCTGGTTCCATTGACCACCCTGTACTTTTCCAGACCCCAAACTCCTCCCTGTCCAAGACATTCCTATATACGGTGTCTACTCCAATTAGAATGTAAGCTTCTTTAGGGCAAGGATTGTTTTCATCTTTTTATTTTTGGATTCTCAAGCCGTTAAGCAGAGAGTTTAGGACACAGTAGATGCTTAATAAATGTTTGTTTTTTTTTCATTCACTCATTCGTTGATACCTATGTAAGTCCAGGTTTTTTCTCCTGAGAGAATGTGAGCTCCTTGAGGGTTATTCTTTCTGTTCAGTCAATTAGTTGCATCCTACTCTTTGTGACCCCTTTGGGGTTTTTCTTAGCCAAGACTGGAGTGGTTTGCCATTTTCTTCTCTAGTTAATTTTACAGATGAGGAAACTGAGGCAAATAGGGCAGAGAACAGTGCAGTTATCCCTTCCATACTCACAACTGCTGGGTCTATCTCAATGCTACTCAAGATTGTATTAATTTTCTTAGTTTGTACATCACACTGCTGATTCATATTCCGCTTGTGGTTCACCAAAACCCCCAGATCTTTTTCAGAAACACAGCTGTCTAACCAAACCTCTCCCATCTTGTGAAGTTGATTTTTTGGAACCCAAGTACACGATTTTACATTGATCCCCAAGGTATTCCATCTTATTAGACTGTGCCTAGTATTGATTTTCAGATCCTTTTAACAAGTGAGGCAGATGGTAGTAACTATCTGATTTAAAGAGATAAATGCATCCTCGTCTGTGTTCCTGGGAGAGCCAGTAGTCTAATAAACCTCATTTCATAATAAATTGCCTACAAGATATTCCTGTTTGGGAGTGAAACCTGAGCTATTTCTCTTTTAAAATGGGCCTCAAGGGGCAGCTACACAGCACAGTGGATAGAGCTCCAGACTTGGAATCAGGAAGAATTGGGTATAAATCTGACCTCAGACACTTCCTAGCTGGGTGACCCTGGGCAAGTCATTTAAACCCTCATTGCCCAGCCCTTGCTCTTCTGCCTTAGAGTTGTTACTAAGACAAAAAGTGAGGATTTAAAAGTTAAAGTTTTGTTTTTTTTTAAACCCTTAATCTCGGTGTATTGTCTCATAGGTGGAAGAGTGGTAAGGGTGGGCAATGGGGGTCAAGTGACTTGCCCAGGGTCACACAGCTGGGAAGTGGCTGAGGCCGGGTTTGAACCTAGGACCTCCTGTCTCTAGGCCTGACTCTCACTCCACTGAGCTACCCAGCTGCCCCCAAAAGTTAAAGTTTTTTAAAGGGCCTCAGAATTCCAGCATGCTTTCCCTTTCCATGACCATTAATGATTTGCATATTCAGACTAAGAAAAGTCTATCTCAGAGGCCATCTAATTCAGACCCTGCATGCTAGAGATGAAGAAACTGAGGCCTAGAGTGGGAAAGTTAGTTGGAAAAAGTCACTTGGGTAGGAAAGAGCAGAGTTGAGATTCGACTCTTTGCTGGGTCCTCTGACTCTATTGCTTGAAATCTTTCCCATCATATCACATGATCCCTCATCAATTACATGGTGCTTTTTTTGCCTCCTGATCTTCCATTTTCAAACTCTGATGGAAGAAACTCCCACCTTGGCGTCTATAGTCTTTGGACAGAAGTAGCCTGAGCGATGGATTCATCCTAAGAACCAGGGAAGCAAAATAATCATGAAAAATATAAATTCATATACTATATCTTAATAATAATGATGGATGAGATAGTAGATGGATTCCAGCTTGAGTGCCAAGAAGACCGAAGTTCTAGCCATTTAAGAGCTGTGTGTTAAGACATCTCAAATAACTTCTCCATATTCCAGAAACTAAGACTCGGTCTGACTGGATGGTATAAATGTGTTCTAGGAACTAAGACTGCAAATCGACTAAGGGTTGTCCATAGGTAACTAAGATCCTCCAGGTAGTTTTCAGCCAAACTGCTCCCCAGCCAGGCCTCTTTCATCTTGTATTTGGGATGGTTATTTTCTTTAGCTTAAATGAAGAACTTTACATTTGGCCTTTCCTGGTTTTTAAGGTCCCTTCCAATCAAATTCTGTCTATATAGCTTAGTAATACAGTCGTGCCTGCTCTCCTACTGCTTCATCTTGGACCTTCCCTCAGTGTCTGGGATCTTCTTGTCCTAGAACAGCCCAATACCCTTGTGGCATGCTCACCTGGGGATCAGCCTCTGTGAGCCCTCCTTTCCCCTTCTTCCAATGGTCACTTCCTCCTCGAGCCTCTATTTTATGGAAGATCCCAGGTGAACGTGTCTTCATTTCTCTCCTAATACCATTCCTAACCTTCTAGACTTCAGAACCATACAGATATTTACACTGGTCATTTCATGTCTACACCAACCAGGATGTGAGCTCCTTGAGGGAAGGGACTGTCTTTCTTTTTGTTTTTTTAATTCTTACTTTCTGTCTTAGAATCAATACTAAGTATTCATTCCAAGGTAGGAGAGAGTAATGATTAGGCAATTGAGGTTAAATGACTTGCACAGGGTCACATAGCTAGAAGTGTCTAAGGCCATGGGACCTCCTGTCTCCATGCCTGGTTCTCTATCCACTAAGCCACCTAGCTCCTCCTTATCTTTTTGCTTATATTTGTATTCCAAGCATTTAGCAGAGAGCCTGGCAATAGTGAGCACTTAATAAATACTTGTTTTCTTGCCAGGCAGGAAGAGGGCTTTTCATACTAGGGAGTTCCTCACATTGATGAAATCAGAGGTCCAAGACTAATAATAGTAAAAACAACAACAACCACTGAGTTTTCTACAGTAAACACCAGAAGTAAGATTCAAGCTTTGTCCTGCCTGACTCCGGGCCCAGCTTTTCACTCTATTGATTCTTTTTATTTCTTTTTAAACCTTTAACTTCTGTGTATTGGCTCATAGGTGGAAGAGTGGTAAGGGTGGGCAATGGGGGTCAAGTGACTTGCCCAGGGTCACACAGCTAGGAAATGTCTGAGGCTAGGTTTGAACCCAGGACCTCCTGTCTCTAAGCCTGACTCTCAATCCACTGAGCTACCCAGCTGCCCCTACTCTATTGATTCTTGCACTTTAAATGATCATGAAAAAAATGAAGGAAAAAGAAAGAAGGATAGTGGAAATATCCTAGCTCCCATTTCCTAAAAGGAGAGTCAGAGGGAACTACAGAAGAAAATAGGCAACATTATTACAGCCAAGCATTCACATCTTGTATGCAGAGACATTTTGTACACTTTGAAGTGCTATCTAAATGTCAGAAAGTCTTGAGTTCAAATGTGACCTCAAGCAATTTCTAGCTATGCGATCCTGGGGACATCACTTAATCTCAATTGCCTGGTCCTTACTATTCTTCTATCTTAGAATTGCTACTAAGACAGAAGGTACCACTCCTAAAAGAGTTAAATATATATAT